>NC_056750.1:798740090-798870090 GCF_019279795.1 Protopterus annectens
TACAGTAGAGTTTATGCAGTCACTTAAGTGTTTGTACAGGGCAAACACATCTGCATAGAGATCATTGATGTCTGTGATTACATTATTAACCTATAGAATACTACCACTATAAAATATGTGCTGAAGACTTTCCCATTTATACTTCTTTCATAGTCCCTGTGGTTCCAGAGATATGAACATTTGTTTGAAATGTGAGGACATAATTTGATTCTGTCAAAAGGCTTAGGCTCCACCCATTGGAAATTACAGTACAAATTTCCTGAGCTCCATTAGGGTAAATGAGTTGAGAGTGAACAGGGATATTATAAGATCTTAAGTGAGTCTGTACGGTCCACAGACAGGAACTTGGAGTATACATGGCCTTCCTATAACTGTGAATACTAAGGAATGTGTAGCCCTCACTATACTTGCCACACGGACCTTTGAGAGATAGATTAGGAACAAGCTGTGTATTTCTCAGGCTTCTCCTTGAGGATACTTCAGCAGTTCCTCAACATACTCCTGGCATATGTGGCTCAGTATATTTATCTGCCAGTGTTACCATACAACTGAGCCAGAGCTGTGCATACCTTCTGTGCAAATGCATGTTTCCTTGAGGTGTTTGTTGAGATATACTGCAGTCATGTTGCCATTAGGGCTCCATCAAGCCCACAGTGGAGCAATATCAAAATAGGAAGGACTACTATTCATCCACTGCCAGGCAGTGTGTGATACATGTGTGTGTGGGGGGGGGGGGCATCGCCAATGTGTTGACCCAGCATCCAGGCAGTGTCCATAATTCTCTTATCTGGTACACAAGCTACCTCCTCCTACTGCATGGTAGGATGGTCCATGAACACCTTGTTAGTGAGTAGACATTTTTTAATCTGTTTATGTAATGTTATACTTTGGAAAAGGTATTGTTGATTACTAAGCCATCTCTTCCCTTTTGTGTCTCCCACCCTATTTTCTTGTCTTTTTTTCAGGTGATGCAGGCTACTCAATCAAACCATGTCTGATGACTTCAGTCCACAACCCTACGCCTTATATCATTGCTTAGTAGGCTGTGGTTAGCTTTGCTAAAGATTTTTAGCTTTTCTGCTCCTGTAAAGGTGTCAGTTCCAATAGCTTCTTAAAACAAGACAAATTTGTACTCTGACCTAACCAGGGATGGCATCATAAATGGGGAAGTACAGTGTCCCCCCTCAACCATACCGAATTCCTCGGTATTTCCCATTTTAAGGGGAAAAATAATAGTGTGCCACAATTTTCCGCGTGGCTCCTTTAAATCCTGATTCCATCTTTTTCTTTTATTTTCATTTTTTTATGTTAACACTGTTGTCATCATGCATCTCCTGCACATCCCATGACATCATCACTGGGCACAGGCATGCATAATGACAACAGCATCATGACACAGTGCCTGACTGCCTAAAAAACAGTTGTTTACAGCTGCAGCCTGAGGCATGTGCCACATTGAGAAACTGACCTAGATGTCACATAACAAAAAGACTTCCATGTAAGTTGCGTTAGTGTTGGTTGTTTCTTTGCAGACAGGAACAGTCTGTCCAACACCATATCATTTTTTTTGTTGTAATACCAGACTGCAGCAAGCATCTGTCCGATCTGTCTGTAGCTGAAAAAGGTAGACTGCTCACAGCAGAAAAACATCCCTTAATTTACTTCTTGTTTGTATTTTATTTTTTCTTGTTTGCTAGTTACTATGGCAATTGCAGTTGTGGGTGTGGGTTTCAGTTATTATTGAAGCTTTGTAAGCCATGGTGGTACAGCGGTAGCATTGTTACCTCACAGCAAAAGGTTTTCCTGTTCGATTCACGGCTGGAGTGCCTTCTGTGTGGAGTCTGCATGTCCTCCCCGTAGTCGAGTGGCCTTCGAAAGACATGCGTGAATGGGCGTGCCTTCGCTGAAGGTTGGGCATCAGGCTGGCAACTTGGCACCATAAAAATCGACTGCCAATCATTAGCGGACCGGAGTTCTGCTGTGGCGACCCCTAACCGGGAAAAGCCGAAAAGGCAAACATTGAAGCTTTGTTCCCCTTTAAGTTTCTATGTTACTGGATACTTTTACTGCTAGAGAAAGAAAGATGCAATCTCTAGTCATTTCATTAGAGATGTTTGCACACAGGAACAGTCTCCAAAGTAAATTTTTTTTTTGAATACCGCACTGCACATGGCAGCAAGGGTCCACTCTGTCTGCAGCTGAAACAGCACAGACTGCTTGCAGCCTTTATTTTGCTTCTTTGTTATATTTTATTTTTTCTTGTTTGCTAGTTGCTAGTAAGTCCCTTCATGCGTGCAAATTCAGAGTTGACGGAAAAAATAAAGAAAATAGACTCTCAAAAAATACTTGCTTGTGCGAGTACACACAGCACAGCAGTACACTAACTGGTTACTAAACAAAATGCCTCTGGCTTCATGCCATACCTGTTAGGGCAAGAATCTTTTACAAAGCCAAAAATAATGGGGGGAATGTCCCAAACCTGTGATAGATTTTAAATATTGCTCATATAAAAATAAAGTTGCTTGCAAAATAGGTTTTCTGCCAAAGCATACCTTTTCTAAAGGGTATAAATTCTAAAACTCAAATGTCTGCCATTACTTATTTTAATTAGTTCAACCGTTTATGATTCACCAAAGAGTCGTGAGTTTTATGAGAAAACTCCCAAAAATATGAAGCAGAAAATTTGACATACTTTGAAATGCTGTACAGTTGGAAAACATCATGTATCTCTGTAAAAGTGAATGACTGAGGTCAGGCAGATTTGTGGGGCTTGGAAGTGTAAGGCGAGTGGTGGGACATTAAATCTACTGGGTAATGGTACACGGTTGATGGGACTCCAAACATTTATTACTTGTTATAAAATAGTTCAACAGGCATGTGATAAAATTGGGTTTCTAATGTATTTATTAAGCACAGGATCAATAGGAATTACATTTTTGCAGTAATCGATTTGGCTGAGATACCGTTCAGACAGCGATATACCAGACTGTCACAGGGCCCTTATCAAAATGATGGCATTGGACTTTGTTGTTGGATGCCTTGGAGGTAAGGAGAATCACAGCTAGTTTTATCAAGAAAGAGACACCAATGTTGATATTCATCCGGTCTAAATCTACAAATCTTTTATGTTATGTACTTTGACAGAAGTGGACACTGTTCCTAATATGTTACATGCTCAGAATGTGTGGCACATTATCAAACACATTTGAGTATCTGAATATTTTGTTTTTTGCTTTAGCAGTTTTAATGCTTGGATTTAATTTCTCATTTTTGTTAAAAAAATGTTGATTTACAAGGTGGTGCTTCTCGTGTGGACCACTAGCATACCTCTCAACCTCTTAGTGAAACAAAAGTGGGCAAAGCCATAAATTATTGAGGAAAAATGCCAAAAACTAGGTATAATTTTTAAATATTGCTATTACAAACCTAGAAAGTTGCTAGCATAGCAGGTTTTGTGTTACCATGATTTTTCGCAAGAATATGAAGTCTGAAACTCAAATGCCTGCCATTATTTTCTGACTTTAATTTTCAATGACTTTCCTATACTTTGTCAGAAAAACCACAATTTTATTCAAAACGGACCAAAAATATGATGCAAATATCTGAACATTCTTGGAAAATCTAGGGTCTGTATTACAAACCCTAAGGTTTACTTCAGTGAACGCTCACATGAGTGAAAATGCTGGTAAACGAAAGGGTGTTTGTGGGATCGCTGTACAGTGAGGAGTGGGATTTTTACCCTTTCCTCACAGTAGTGCAATCTCAGAGTTGGAATATATAGTTAGCAGGGGCTGGGGGGTTGCATACCCCCACGATCAGCAGTTTGGTTACCAGTAATCTTTCGGTCTTCTAATATAGACCCGAAAATCTGTACAGTTGAAAGGTATCAAGATTGGCTCTGTGTCATTCACGTGAAGGTCTGTCGAGGGATGCCTTTTTTCTTCATTTGCTGATTTTCAAAGATGAGGTTATGTATTTTAAGACCACTGGGAGGAATTTATTATGAATCATAGGACACTGATGCTTAATGACTGCTAAGCGTCAGTTCATGCTTTCACACAGAATATCTCCTCCTGAAGGGAAGTTTGGTATTTAAGTTAAGTTATGAGCTTATCTACATGGCCACCCTATTAACAGGTTAATAATATTTGGATAGGTGAAGTGCTGTTGAGTTTCTCTGCCCTAGATTGGCCAGACAAGGTCACCCAATTTTTTTCTGAATTAATTATATTCTTATAGTTGAAACACCAGAGTGGTCCACAACAGTGAAATGCAGTTGGCATTTTTACTGTTGCTACCACCTTATTCCAAACCTCTCAACCTCTTACAGCAAGAAATCTGGACAAAGCCATAAATAACGAGGGGACAAAGCCCTGAAAATAGGGACAATTTTTAAATATTGCTCTTCCATACTTAGAAAGTTGATGGAATAACAGGTTTTGATTTAGCATAAATTTTCTGAAAAATATGTAGCTTGAAGCTCAAATGTCTGTTCTTATATTCTGACTTAAATCCTCAAGGATTTGCCAGTGATTTGTTAGAAAACCACAGTTTTATGAGAAACAGACCAAAAATATGAGGCAAAAATCTGGTCATTCTGCAGAAATCTAGACATTTAAGAGGTAGGATGCTTTTCTTTTGTTAAAATGCTGGCATTACATAATTCCATTGGAGTGGGTGGGGTTATATAATTATGTATGCAGATTTTATGTTAATCAGCACCCAGATTTTTGGCCAGTTGTACCTACATTTCACGGGCCTTTGTCCAGATTCTTGATGTTTCCAGGTTGAGAGGTTTGACCCCACTTCCTCATGATGGTGAGTACAATGTCTGGAACATTACAGTTCCTAGCAGGAGTGCAAGACTATCTGTTCCAAAATATTTGTGTTAACGAAGTCCAGGAACCACTGGGTGAGTGGGTTTTTGCTTGTGTATGTCCCCCAGTCTATGTAAGGATAGTTGAAATCTCTCATAACTAAAGTGTTGGGCTGTAAGGTGAGGGATTCCAGTAAATTGAGGTAGGCGGTGTGTTTATCCTGGTTCATGGTGGGGGGATCTATAGGTAGCTAGCAATGATGTGGTATGGTACTTTACTAATACTTACATGGAGTAGTTTGAGAGAGTCTTGCTGTTTGACCAGTCTCATGTGTCCCGAATGTTCAATGTTACTATAAAAGTCAGTCTGCTCTGAGGTAAAGTTAGACTTGAAAGAATGTAGTGTAATTAATGGTATCCTTTGTTGTTTATTTACATCAAAACCTTTGTGAGAAGAGACTGCTTGTTGCAGTGTTAGATTTAAGCTACCTCTTCATTATACGGCATATTGGATGTCCGCATGATTTTAATTTAATTTTCTTTATTTTTTTATTTAAATTCTTTACTTTTGAAATCAGATACGTGAACTGGTTTGTCTCTGACTCCTTGAACCATGACCTGGATTGCTAGGGTAAAGGTATATGCACACTTTACAGTATCCAATAAATCAGCATGTTATTGGAATGTGTAAAGAAATGAAAGTGTCCACAGGATGCCTATTCATACATGGAGAGAAGATTGTGAGACAAAGATCATAAGAATAGAGCCAAGTATATACCCGTGATATGATTACATAGTGTTTGGGAATCTATTAAAATATTGGTGACTTGAGGATGATTTAATGATTTTTGTTTGCTATTTTTTATTTTCTTTCTAAATTAGTTTACTATTAATACACGTTTTATTTTTGTTATACTGCTCACAGACTTTTTACTGTGATATAGATTTTTCCTTTCATTATTTGCAATGCCTGGTGTCATGTTGGGTAGCTGTAATTTCCTTGAAAAAAATGTCAGCTCTGCAGACACTAGCCTCACTAATGTTTCTAAGGAATTAATGCACTATAACATGGAACATTTCTGCACAGGTAAATGCCGAACGGTAATCATGTACGGGACTTCCATCCTCAGGGACTGCTATATCTGTAGCAGCTAACATTTGGAGGTGACACTGCTATCTATATGTACGCAGAAGAAGGCAGTTAAAATTAAATATCACAGGTCTTTAAACAAGACACTAAAATGTCATACTTTGTTAGGGCAAATAGATGATGTTACTTAACACAAAAGATGCAGTTGCTGTGGAAGCTCAGAGAAGTACTTATATTAAGTACTAAGCTGTGTAGTACTGTCAGGAAGTTTGCCTCAGGCTTAAGTGTTGCTGCTTTTGTATCATTTTGTGATATTATGTGCTGCATTTTGTTTTCACGTAGTCTTATAAATCAGCGGAATCTCTCCAAATTCATGTAACATTCTAGAATCTTATTCTTAAAACCACTTAACAAAAATTGCTTTCTCTGCAAAATTAATAGTTCAGCTGCACCTTAAAACATCACAGTTCTAACTGCTGTTGTCAGTCTGCATTTCTAGTTTGACTGGCAGCACTTTATTATAACCTGCTCTTTAGCTATTGATTATGACAGAGGACTGGATTCATAAATGTTAAGCTCTATGCACAGTAGAATTTCGTGCAGGTAACGTGAGTGTGCCAAGTGTAAGCAGTTCAGACACAGTGCAGCAGTCTGAAAAATAACATGATGTGCAATGCATGAAGATAACTGTATAATGATATGAAAATAAGGAATAGGTTCATAGGCAGATACCAGGCTATCTGCCTGAGGGCATTTGTAAGCCTAACCAGTGTGTGTTGGCTTTCAATGCCCCATTGATTAATTAACTGATCCTCTGTCAAGCAGAGCCAATGAAGTGATCCCAGGGGTGTATTTTCTGTTACCCGTCCACTCGTCAAGGTTTCTCTTGAAGAGTGTTAGTGAGGGGCTCTGCCTAATGTAGTTTGGAATTTTGTTCCAAAGCATGGGGAGTCTCTGTGACAGGACTCTATCCCTCCAGCATGTTCTATTTATTGTTGTGGCAAGGTTTAGCTCACTAGAGCGCATGGCGCGCAGTGATTTGGATTTCTTTAGGTGGAGCACGTGCATCAATTCTGAGTTGGACATGGCTTTGTAAGTCAGGCAGAGATTACCTCTGAGTAAGTGATATGCCACTGAGTACAGCCAGAGTTTTTTCAGTCGGGCTGCATTGGACATATGTTTGAGGCCAGTAATCCTCTTGGTGAGGTACTTTTGTGGTCTTTCCAGCTGTTATTAGTGTCTTGTGAGGTACATCCCAAATGGGGCATTGTACTCTATGATGGGTCTGATGAATGACGAGTAAAGGGGCACTATAACCTCTTTATTTCTAGATGCAAAACCTTTAGTAATTAGATGGGCCACATAGAAGGATTTCCTAACTACTTTGGCAATATGATTGTCAAAGGAGAGATTACTATCCACCTGGGTCCCCAGATCTCTTATTACCTCTTCTGTATGTGGTAATTCGTGGGTGTTTTGCTTTTCCCAAATGGGATAACTATGCATTTTTTGGCATTTATCTTGAGGCCATGACTTTGACACCAGGTGTCCGTCTCACTAAGGTCCTTTTGGAGGATGTCTGTGTCAGACGGAGAGTTAGTTATGGCTCCCAGTTTGCAGTCATCAGTGAACTTGGTTAGCCATAGTCCTCCTGTGTTTGCCTGTACTTCTGAGAAGTATATGCTGAACAGTAGGGGTCCCAGGACTGAGTCTTGCGGGACATCACTTGTGACTGTTTTAGAGTTGGACCTGGAGCCCGCTATTCTTACCATGTGAGTTATGTCTGTAAGCCAGTTGGCAACCCATCTCGTGACGTAGGGGTTTATGTTCAAGCTGGTGAGTTTTTCTCTAATACCTGAGTGGGGAATGGTGTTGAAAGCCTTGGCGAGGTTAAGGTAGGCTGTGTGAACAACCTTTCCCTTGTCTATGGCCTTGATGACTGTCTCGAAGAAGTTAACCAGGTTTAGTAGGCATGATCTGCCTCTAACAAAGCTGAACTGAGTCAGGTCAAGTGTTTGGAAGTTCCCAATGTCTTTGTTAATGAGTTCTATGATGATGCGCTCCATAGCCTTGCAGACCAGGCTAGTCAGGCTTATGGGGCAATAGTTACCAGGGTCAGTTGTGGCCCCTCCTTTGTCGAGTGGAATAACTGTTGCTGTGTGTCATTCTATGGGCACGTAGCCTGTGGAGAGGTTGAGGATGAACAGTGTGTTTAGGTGGGGGTTTAATTCACACAAGATGCAGCCTGGACACCATCTGGCCCCATTGACGCTGTGTTTTTGGCTTTTGAAGGGGCTATTTTCACCTGTGCGTCTGTGATTTCCGGGACACTACACTTTTAAGGTATTGTTGTGGGCTCTTTTGGGGGTGAGAGGGGGGTGAAGTTTGCACTGAATCTATCTGCTAGGATGTTGGCAATATCAGTAGGTTCAGTATATTTTGTGCTATTTTGCACTAGTTCAGTGCATATTTGCGAGTTGCCACTTAGATTCTTAACATAGCTAAAGAAAGCTTTGTGGTTATCTTTCAAATCCTTGGCTATTTATCTTTCGAACTTAGCCTTGGATGGTTTTATAAGGGATCTTAGTTTCTTACTGATACTGATCAGGGATGTCTTTCCTTCTTGGGATTTGCTTTTTTTTCTGAACTAGTTTCCTCCTCCTATTGTATAGCCTGTTTATGGCAGGGATCCACCAGACTGGTTTCCTTCTCTTAGAGGAGTGAGTCTTGGTTTTGCTAAGGATGGCATGATCCATGCATCCTTGTAGGTGCTCATAGAGTGCATTTGTAAAGGTTTCTGCATCTTGGGCAGCATTATCCTTTAACGTGGGGGCTGTGAAACTTACCACCGCTGTCTTAAGTAAGGTGAAGTTTGCTTCAGAAAAGTTTTTTACTGTGGTTTCCTTAGTTGGGGGTGGTGGTGGTATGTGGACATCGAGAGTGATTTGTTTATGGTCTGATCTAACCAGTGGTGGGTTGACCTCAGGTGTGCAACACCTGTCGCATATGTTGGTGATGACCAGGTCCAATATATTTTCACCTCTGGTAGGGGAGTTTACCAGCTGATCCAGGGCATTTGAGTTGATGAATTCCAGGAAGCGCTGGGCCTGGGAGTTTGTACTCAAGTAGTTTTCCCAGTTAATGGTAGGGTAATTTAAATCACCCTATATCAGGGTGTTCTGTAGGACCTTCATATTTTCCAGTGTCTCTAGAAAGGTGGAGTGGTGGTCCTGGGTCACGGAGGGTGATCTGTAGCAGGCCACAATTTGCATTGCAAATTTGCCCGATGTTAGTTGCACATGGATGATCTCAGAGGTATCATGCTGTGCCACTAACCTGGAGGTGTAGGTATCCTTGATGAATATAGATACACCCTCTCCTTTTGTGTTTTGGTCTGTATTCTGTGGCCAAAACGTGTGGTATGAGTTGTAGCCCGGTAGTGCTGGGGTGCTCTCTGGAGCCTTGAACCAGGTTTCAGTTACTGCACAGATGTCGATGATCTCCATACTGAGGAGTGCTTCAAGCGTGTGCATTTTGAGATTTAAACTCCTGGCGTTGAATAGCATAACCCTCAGTTTGTTGTTAATTGCGCTGTTTATGGAGGTGGGTTTGACTTTTGTGCCTTGCCTAAAAAAGGCACTATGGGGGCAGCAAGAGCCATGGCCAGTATTCGAAAGCCTAGGGGTGACAGGTGCAAGCTGTCTCTTGTGAAGCAACACAGCTTGTCGACCATGTCCTCCCAGGCTGACAGACACTGGATCCCCTTTAAATGACACCAGAAGCTTAGCCAGTTGTTGAAATTGATCATTTTTTTCTTTATACTGCGGTATCATTCTTGGTGAGGGCAGGATGCTACTTAGGGTCAGGGTCATACCAGCCTGGGCTACATGATTAGAGAGCTCCTCCATGTCTCTTTTCATGTAGTCCAAGGAGGTACGTCTCAGGTCATTCACACCAACATGAACAATGACAGTCTCATATTTGTACTTGTTCTGGAGTGACCTGAGTGCTTGAGTTAAGTGGTGGATTCTGGCTCCCGTCGGGCAGCTAACAGTAACCTTCTGCTTGTCCAGCCTAGTGAGTGGGACGTCAGTGTGCCTGACTATAGAGTCACCTATTACTAGTGTGTTAGGTGTGTTATTTCACCTTAAGGGCTGTGATTGTGCAGCACACTGATTTTGTGTTTTATGTGTTGTCTGGTTTGTGACGGGAGGTGCAGGTTGTTTGGGTGTCTGCTTTAGAGGTCTCTGATGCTTTTGCAGGTTTTTATTTAGAGCCTCCGAGTATGATTTTTGTGTATTTGTGTGTATTTTTTTCCAGTGCTGGTTTAGTAGGTCTATGTGTGGCTGGAGGTGTGGTGCAAGTGTTAACCTTCTCCTCTTGACTGTCTGTTCCAGTCTTCGGGGTGGAGACAGCTTAGCCTCCAGTTTGGCTGTATAATTGCATCTCTTGCATATGTTAGTGTTTTGTGGTAGGAGGAGAGGGTTGTCTGTGTACATGAGGCAGTTGTAACATTGCCTCAGGATACCCAGATTCACCAGCTGGACTGGAGAGTACACCTGAAATTGCCCTTTGGTCATGCCTGAATAGTAGGGTAAGCTGCTTGGATGGTGAGGTGTAAATAAAGAGCCTTGCCCTGCTGGACAATTAAGTGTCAGGGTATATTAGTGCTTGCTATTAGGTCTGAGCAAGTGCTGGGCTGTAGGATGCTTTTTGAGTGCTTAGGTTGAGACTTAGACTAGTTTCAAGGGAAAAACTGATGAGGAGACTTAGCGGAGCCGGGAATAATTTAACCTTAGCTAACCAGCGCTGCCTGGTGCGCAAAACCATGCAAACGTGGTTTTTACAGCAGGGAAATTAAAGAGATAGAAATTAGCCCAAAATGGCCAATAAACTAACAACTTCTGGGCTGGAACCACTCCTCCAGGGACAGGCTGCTCAAAGCTCCCCTCTCCACAGGTGAGCAGAGAAACTTCCTTCTATTCAAGTAAGGTATGGGCAACTCAGAAACTTGTAACACAGCCCTGAATTCAGCACTAGTCTGAAAACTGGACTACACTATCTTAGAAAGGCGGTAAATAAGAAATTTTTTTTTTGAAAAGATAAGGCAAAAACAGTAAAAAAAAATACACTTAAAACAGCTTTAAATGACTACAAACGATCAGAAAAGGCTATCGTACTTTAGTGTGTAGCCTACAACAGTTAAACAAATTATTTAAACAAAAAATGACTTTTTAAAAGTGCAGGCAGTCAAATAAGTACAATATGTGAAAAAAACAAGCTTTTAAATCACAATAAATGCTGGAAAATCAACGTTTAGGAGGAAAACAGTTAAGTACAGCAAGAAAGTACAGAAAACTGATACTTAATCACTCCAAAGTCTCTCTTCTAAGCTAGAAAGCTTGGATCAGTTTAAGGCTTTCTAGTGCTTCCCAGTAGGTTTGTTACAGGAAAGATGGGAAACAAACACAGATGTGGTCTTTTAAAGCAGAAAGTTGAAAGAGATGGACAAACGATCCAAATGGTCAATAAACTACAATTTCTGGGCCAAGAACCACTCCTCTTGTGGTAGGCAGGCTATCTAGTGCTTACCACTCCCACTGATAAGCTAGAAGGCTTTCCTCCAACACAGAAAGGCTTGCGGGGCTCAGAAGCTTACCAACAGTCCTGGATACAGCAACTCTGTATCTGGACTAGGCTAGTTACAGGAAAGGTGGGAAACAAGCGCAAGTGTGGCTTTTAAACCAGAAAGTTGAAAGAGATGGAAAAAAACTGCCCAAACAGACAATATCTACAATTTCTGGGCGAAGAATCTATGAAAATGAGCCATGTGGATTTTGCAAATGGCATCAGACAGTGAAGAGTGATTCAGAAACATATAAAGTGGGCGCACTGTGATATGGTGTAAAACATGTTAAGAACACTGGTATTTTGGTTTAGAGTGATATGAACATTTTAGGAGAAATACTGGCTTGTGTGGAATAACATTAAGTGACTGCCATCAGTGCTGGGTCACAACTATCCAAGTAGTCACAGAAAGCAGCAGAAGCGTCTTATGTACCACCACCTAATGGATCAGCAGATAGTGGAGCATTATTGGGATGACAGATTGCTCATATGAAAGCTAGTCAACTGTTTCATTCATAAGCAGGATTAAAGGTGATGCATGGAATACCATTCCAGTAGTTACAAAGGTATATGTGCATTCCAGTAGTTACAAAGGTATATGTGGATTCCAGTAGTTACAAAGGTATATGTGCATTCCAGTAGTTACAAAGGTATATGTGCATTCCAGTAGTTACAAAGGTATATGTGCATTCCAGTAGTTACAAAGGTATTTGTGCATTCCAGTAGTTACAAAGGTATATGTGCATTCCAGTAGTTACAAAGGTATGTGCGTTCCAGTAGTTACAAAGGTATATGTGCATTCCAGTAGTTACAAATGTATTTGTGCATTCCAGTAGTTACAAAAGTATATGTGGATTCCAGTAGTTACAAAGGTATTTGTGCATTCCAGTAGTTACAAAGGTATATGTGGATTCCAGTAGTTACAAAGGTATATGTGCATTCCAGTAGTTACAAAGGTATATGTGCATTCCAGTAGTTACAAAGGTATTTGTGCATTCCAGTAGTTACAAAGGTATATGTGCATTCCAGTAGTTACAAAGGTATTTGTGCATTCCAGTAGTTACAAAGGTATATGTGCATTCCAGTAGTTACAAAGGTATGTGCGTTCCAGTAGTTACAAAGGTATATGTGCGTTCCAGTAGTTACAAAGGTATATGTGCATTCCAGTAGTTACAAAGGTATTTGTGCATTCCAGTAGTTACAAAGGTATATGTGGATTCCAGTAGTTACAAAGGTATTTGTGCATTCCAGTAGTTACAAAGGTATATGTGGATTCCAGTAGTTACAAAGGTATATGTGCATTCCAGTAGTTACAAAGGTATATGTGCATTCCAGTAGTTACGAAGGTATATGTGCATTCCAGTAGTTACAAAGGTATTTGTGCATTCCAGTAGTTACAAAGGTATGTGTGCATTCCAGTAGTTACAAAGGTATTTGTGCATTCCAATAGTTACAAAGGTATATGTGCATTCCAGTAGTTACAAAGGTATATGTGCATTCCAGTAGTTACAAAGGTATTTGTGCATTCCAGTAGTTACAAAAGTATATGTGCATTCCAGTAGTTACAAAGGTATATGTGCATTCCAGTAGTTACAAAGGTATTTGTTCATTCCAGTAGTTACAAAGGTATATGCGTATTCCAGTAGTTACAAAGGTATTTGTGCATTCCAGTAGTTACAAAGGTATATGTGCATTCCAGTAGTTACAAAGGTATATGTGCATTCCAGTAGTTACAAAGGTATGTGCGTTCCAGTAGTTACAAAGGTATATGTGCGTTCCAGTAGTTGCAAAGGTATATGTGCATTCCAGTAGTTACAAAGGTATTTGTGCATTCCAGTAGTTACAAAAGTATATGTGGATTCCAGTAGTTACAAAGGTATTTGTGCATTCCAGTAGTTACAAAGGTATATGTGGATTCCAGTAGTTACAAAGGTATATGTGCATTCCAGTAGTTACAAAGGTATATGTGCATTCCAGTAGTTACAAAGGTATTTGTGCATTCCAGTAGTTACAAAGGTATATGTGCATTCCAGTAGTTACAAAGGTATTTGTGCATTCCAGTAGTTACAAAGGTATATGTGCATTCCAGTAGTTACAAAGGTATGTGCGTTCCAGTAGTTACAAAGGTATATGGGCGTTCCAGTAGTTACAAAGGTATATGTGCATTCCAGTAGTTACAAAGGTATTTGTGCATTCCAGTAGTTAGAAAGGTATATGTGGATTCCAGTAGTTACAAAGGTATTTGTGCATTCCAGTAGTTACAAAGGTATATGTGGATTCCAGTAGTTACAAAGGTATATGTGCATTCCAGTAGTTACAAAGGTATATGTGCATTCCAGTAGTTACAAAGGTATTTGTGCATTCCAGTAGTTACAAAGGTATATGTGCATTCCAGTAGTTACAAAGGTATTTGTGCATTCCAGTAGTTACAAAGGTATATGTGCATTCCAGTAGTTACAAAGGTATGTGCGTTCCAGTAGTTACAAAGGTATATGTGCGTTCCAGTAGTTACAAAGGTATATGTGCATTCCAGTAGTTACAAAGGTATTTGTGCATTCCAGTAGTTACAAAGGTATATGTGGATTCCAGTAGTTACAAAGGTATTTGTGCATTCCAGTAGTTACAAAGGTATATGTGGATTCCAGTAGTTACAAAGGTATATGTGCATTCCAGTAGTTACAAAGGTATATGTGCATTCCAGTAGTTACGAAGGTATATGTGCATTCCAGTAGTTACAAAGGTATTTGTGCATTCCAGTAGTTACAAAGGTATGTGTGCATTCCAGTAGTTACAAAGGTATTTGTGCATTCCAATAGTTACAAAGGTATATGTGCATTCCAGTAGTTACAAAGGTATATGTGCATTCCAGTAGTTACAAAGGTATTTGTGCATTCCAGTAGTTACAAAAGTATATGTGCATTCCAGTAGTTACAAAGGTATATGTGCATTCCAGTAGTTACAAAGGTATTTGTGCATTCCAGTAGTTACAAAGGTATATGCGTATTCCAGTAGTTACAAAGGTATTTGTGCATTCCAGTAGTTACAAAGGTATATGTGCATTCCAGTAGTTACAAAGGTATATGTGCATTCCAGTAGTTACAAAGGTATGTGCGTTCCAGTAGTTACAAAGGTATATGTGCGTTCCAGTAGTTGCAAAGGTATATGTGCATTCCAGTAGTTACAAAGGTATTTGTGCATTCCAGTAGTTACAAAAGTATATGTGGATTCCAGTAGTTACAAAGGTATTTGTGCATTCCAGTAGTTACAAAGGTATATGTGGATTCCAGTAGTTACAAAGGTATATGTGCATTCCAGTAGTTACAAAGGTATATGTGCATTCCAGTAGTTACAAAGGTATTTGTGCATTCCAGTAGTTACAAAGGTATATGTGCATTCCAGTAGTTACAAAGGTATTTGTGCATTCCAGTAGTTACAAAGGTATATGTGCATTCCAGTAGTTACAAAGGTATGTGCGTTCCAGTAGTTACAAAGGTATATGTGCGTTCCAGTAGTTACAAAGGTATATGTGCATTCCAGTAGTTACAAAGGTATTTGTGCATTCCAGTAGTTAGAAAGGTATATGTGGATTCCAGTAGTTACAAAGGTATTTGTGCATTCCAGTAGTTACAAAGGTATATGTGGATTCCAGTAGTTACAAAGGTATATGTGCATTCCAGTAGTTACAAAGGTATATGTGCATTCCAGTAGTTACAAAGGTATATGTGCATTCCAGTAGTTACAAAGGTATTTGTGCATTCCAGTAGTTACAAAGGTATATGTGCATTCCAGTAGTTACAAAGGTATTTGTGCATTCCAGTAGTTACAAAGGTATATGTGCATTCCAGTAGTTACAAAGGTATTTGTGCATTCCAGTAGTTACAAAGGTATATGTGCATTCCAGTAGTTACAAAGGTATATGTGCATTCCAGTAGTTACAAAGGTATTTGTGCATTCCAGTAGTTACAAAGGTATATGTGCATTCCAGTAGTTACAAAGGTATTTGTGCATTCCAGTAGTTACAAAGGTATTTGTGCATTCCAGTAGTTACAAAGGAATTTGTGCATTCCAATAGTTACAAAGGTATATGTGTATTCCAGTAGTTACAAAGGTATATGTGCATTCCAGTAGTTACAAAGGTATTTGTGCATTCCAGTAGTTACAAAGGTATATGTGCATTCCAGTAGTTACAAAGGTATTTGTGCATTCCAGTAGTTACAAAGGTATATGTGCATTCCAGTAGTTACAAAGGTATATGTGCATTCCAGTAGTTACAAAGGTATATGTGCATTCCAGTAGTTACAAAGGTATTTGTGCATTCCAGTAGTTACAAAGGTATATGTGCATTCCAGTAGTTACAAAGGTATTTGTGCATTCCAGTAGTTACAAAGGTATATGTGCATTCCAGTAGTTACAAAGGAATTTGTGCATTCCAGTAGTTACAAAGGTATATGTGCATTCCAGTAGTTACAAAGGTATATGTGCATTCCAGTAGTTACAAAGGTATATGTGCATTCCAGTAGTTACAAAGGTATATGTGTATTCCAGTAGTTACAAAGGTATTTGTGCATTCCAGTAGTTACAAAGGTATATGTGCATTCCAGTAGTTACAAAGGTATATGTGTATTCCAGTAGTTACAAAGGTATTTGTGCATTCCAGTAGTTACAAAGGTATATGTGCATTCCAGTAGTTACAAAGGTATATGTGTATTCCAGTAGTTACAAAGGTATGTGCATTCCAGTAGTTACAAAGGTATATGTGCATTCCAGTAGTTACAAAGGTATTTGTGCATTCCAGTAGTTACAAAGGTATATGTGCATTCCAGTAGTTACAAAGGTATTTTTGCATTCCAGTAGTTACAAAGGTATTTGTGCATTCCAGTAGTTACAAAGGTATTTGTGCATTCCAGTAGTTACAAAGGTATGTGCATTCCAGTAGTTACAAAGGTATATGTGCATTCCAGTAGTTACAAAGGTATGTGCATTCCAGTAGCTACAAAGGTATTTGTGCATTCCAGTAGTTACAAAGGTATATGTGCATTCCAGTAGTTACAAAGGTATTTGTGCATTCCAGTAGCTACAAAGGTATTTGTGCATTCCAGTCGTTACAAAGATATGTGCATTCCAGTAGCTACAAAGGTATTTGTGCATTCCAGTAGTTACAAAGGTATATGTGCATTCCAGTAGTTACATAGGTATTTGTGCATTCCAGTAGTTACAACGGTATTTGTGCATTCCAGTAGTTACAAAGGTATTTGTGCATTCCAGTACTTACAAAGGTAAATGTGCATTCCAGTAGTTACAAAGGTATATGTGCATTCCAGTAGTTACAAAGGTATATGTGCATTCCAGTACTTACAAAGGTATATGTGCATTCCAGTAGTTACAAAGGTATTTGTGCATTCCAGTAGTTACAAAGGTATATGTGGATTCCAGTAGTTACAAAGGTATATGTGGATTCCAGTAGTTACAAAGGTATATGTGCATTCCAGTAGTTACAAAGGTATGTGCATTCCAGTAGTTACAAAGGTATATGTGCATTCCAGTAGTTACAAAGGTATATGTGAATTCCAGTAGTTACAAAGGTGTATGTGCATTCCAGTAGTTACAAAGGTGTATGTGCATTCCAGTAGTTACAAAGGTATGTGCATTCCAGTAGTTACAAAGGTATTTGTGCATTCCAGTAGTTACAAAGGTATATGTGCATTCCAGTAGTTACAGAGGTATATGTGCATTCCAGTAGTTACAAAGGTATATGTGCATTCCAGTAGTTACAAAGGTATATGTGCATTCCAGTAGTTACAAAGGTATTTGTGCATTCCAGTAGTTACAAAGGTATATGTGCATTCCAGTAGTTACAAAGGTATTTGTGCATTCCAGTAGTTACAAAGGTATTTGTGCATTCCAGTAGCTACAAAGGTATATGTGCATTCCAGTAGCTACAAAGGTAGTTGTGCATTCCAGTAGTTACAAAGGTATATGTGCATTCCAGTAGTTACAAAGGTATTTGTGCATTCCAGTAGCTACAAAGGTATATGTGTATTCCAGTAGTTACAAAGGTATCTGCATTCCAGTAGTTACAAAGGTATATGTGCATTCCAGTAGTTACAAAGGTATTTGTGCATTCCAGTAGTTACAGAGGTATATGTGCATTCCAGTAGTTACAAAGGTATTTGTGCATTCCAGTAGTTACAAAGGTATATGTGCATTCCAGTAGTTACAAAGGTATTTGTGCATTCCAGTAGTTACAAAGGTATTTGTGCATTCCAGTAGTTACAAATGTATATGTGCATTCCAGTAGTTACAAAGGTATTTGTGCATTCCAGTAGTTACAAAGGTATTTGTGCATTCCAGTAGTTACAAAGGTATATGCGTATTCCAGTAGTTACAAAGGTATTTGTGCATTCCAGTAGTTACAAAGGTATATGTGCATTCCAGTAGTTACAAAGGTATATGTGCATTCCAGTAGTTACAAAGGTATGTGCATTCCAGTAGTTACAAAGGTATATGTGGATTCCAGTAGTTACAAAGGTATTTGTGCATTCCAGTAGTTACAAAGGTATATGTGCATTCCAGTAGTTACAAAGGTATATGTGCATTCCACTAGTTACAAAGGTATGTGCATTCCAGTAGTTACAAAGGTATATGTGCATTCCAGTAGTTACAAAGGTATTTGTGCATTCCAGTAGTTACAAAGGTATATGTGCATTCCAGTAGTTACAAAGGTATTTGTGCATTCCAGTAGTTACAAACGTATATGTGCATTCCAGTAGTTACAAAGGTATTTGTGCATTCCAGTAGTTACAAAGGTACATGTGCATTCCAGTAGTTACAAAGGTATTTGTACATTACAGTAGTTACAAAGGTATTTGTGCATTCCAGTAGTTACAAAGGTATATGTGGATTCCAGTAGTTACAAAGGTATTTGTGCATTCCAGTAGTTACAAAGGTATATGTGCATTCCAGTAGTTACAAAGGTATTTGTGCATTCCAGTAGTTACAAATGTATATGTGCATTCCAGTAGTTACAAAGGTATTTGTGCATTCCAGTAGTTACAAAGGTATATGTGCATTCCAGTAGTTACAAAGGTATTTGTGCATTCCAGTAGTTACAAAGGTATATGTGCATTCCAGTAGTTACAAAGGTATATGTGCATTCCAGTAGTTACAAAGGTATTTGTGCATTCCAGTAGTTACAAAGGTATATGTGCATTCCAGTAGTTACAAAGGTATTTGTGCATTCCAGTAGTTACAAAGGTATTTGTGCATTCCAGTAGTTACAAAGTTATATGTGCATTCCAGTAGTTACAAAGGTATTTGTGCATTCCAGTAGCTACAAAGGTATATGTGCATTCCAGTAGTTACAAAGGTATATGTGCATTCCAGTAGTTACAAAGGTATTTGTGCGTTCCAGTAGTTACAAAGGTATATGTGCATTCCAGTAGTTACAAAGGTATGTGCGTTCCAGTAGTTACAAAGGTATATGTGCATTCCAGTAGTTACAAAGGTATATGTGCATTCCAGTAGTTACAAAGGTATTTGTGCATTCCAGTAGTTACAAAGGTATTTGTGCATTCCAGTAGTTACAAAGGTATATGTGGATTCCAGTAGTTACAAAGGTATATGTGCATTCCAGTAGTTACAAAGGTATATGTGCATTCCAGTAGTTACAAAGGTATTTGTGCATTCCAGTAGTTACAAAGGTATATGTGCATTCCAGTAGTTACAAAGGTATATGTGCATTCCAGTAGTTACAAAGGTATTTGTGCATTCCAGTAGTTACAAAGGTATATGTGTATTCCAGTAGTTACAAAGGTATATGTGTATTCCAGTAGTTACAAAGGTATATGTGCATTCCAGTAGTTACAAAGGTATTTGTGCATTCCAGTAGTTACAAAGGTATTTGTGCATTCCAGTAGTTACAAAGGTATTTGTGCATTCCAGTAGTTACAAAGGTATATGTGCATTCCAGTAGTTACAAAGGTATATGTGCATTCCAGTAGTTACAAAGGTATTTGTGCATTCCAGTAGTTACAAAGGTATATGTGCATTCCAGTAGTTACAAAGGTATTTGTGCATTCCAGTAGTTACAAAGGTATTTGTGCATTCCAGTAGTTACAAAGGTATATGTGCATTCCAGTAGTTACAAATGTATTTGTGCATTCCAGTAGTTACAAAGGTATATGTGTATTCCAGTAGTTACAAAGGTATTTGTGCATTCCAGTAGTTACAAAGGTATATGTGCATTCCAGTAGTTACAAAGGTATATGTGCATTCCAGTAGTTACAAAGGTATTTGTGCATTCCAGTAGTTACAAAGGTATATGTGCATTCCAGTAGCTACAAAGGTATATGTGCATTCCAGTAGCTACAAAGGTATTTGTGCATTCCAGTAGTTACAAAGGTATATGTGCATTCCAGTAGTTACAAAGGTATTTGTGCATTCCAGTAGTTACAAAGGTATATGTGCATTCCAGTAGTTACAAAGGTATATGTGGATTCCAGTAGTTACAAAGGTATTTGTGCATTCCAGTAGTTACAAAGGTATATGTGCATTCCAGTAGTTACAAAGGTATATGTGCATTCCAGTAGTTACAAAGGTATATGTGCATTCCAGTAGTTACAAAGGTATGTGCATTCCAGTAGCTACAAAGGTATTTGTGCATTCCAGTAGTTACAAAGGTATTTGTGCATTCCAGTAGTTACAAAGGTATATGTGCATTCCAGTAGTTACAAAGGCATTTGTGCATTCCAGTAGTTACAAAGGTATATGTGCATTCCAGTAGTTACAAAGGTATATGTGCATTCCAGTAGTTACAAAGGTATTTGTGCATTCCAGTAGCTACAAAGGTATATGTGTATTCCAGTAGTTACAAAGGTATGTGCATTCCAGTAGTTACAAAGGTATATGTGCATTCCAGTAGTTACAAAGGTATTTGTGCATTCCAGTAGTTACAAAGGTATATGTGCATTCCAGTAGTTACAAAGGTATTTGTGCATTCCAGTAGTTGCAAAGGTATTTGTGCATTCCAGTAGTTACAAAGGTATGTGCATTCCAGTAGTTACAAAGGTATATGTGCATTCCAGTAGTTACAATGGTATATGTGCATTCCAGTAGTTACAAAGTTATGTGCATTCCAGTAGCTACAAAGGTATTTGTGCATTCCAGTAGTTACAAAGGTATATGTGCATTCCAGTAGTTACAAAGGTATTTGTGCATTCCAGTAGCTACAAAGGTATTTGTGCATTGCAGTCGTTACAAAGGTATGTACATTCCAGTAGCTACAAAGGTATTTGTGCATTCCAGTAGTTACAAAGGTATATGTGCATTCCAGTAGTTACATAGGTATTTGTGCATTCCAGTAGTTACAAAGGTATTTGTGCATTCCAGTAGTTACAAAGGTATTTGTGCATTCCAGTACTTACAAAGGTATATGTGCATTCCAGTAGTTACAAAGGTATATGTGCATTCCAGTACTTACAAAGGTATATGTGCATTCCAGTAGTTACAAAGGTATTTGTGCATTCCAGTAGTTACAAAGGTATATGTGGATTCCAGTAGTTTCAAAGGTATATGTGGATTCCAGTAGTTACAAAGGTATATGTGCATTCCAGTAGTTACAAAGGTATATGTGCATTCCAGTAGTTGCAAAGGTATTTGTGCATTCCAGTAGTTACAAAGGTATTTGTGCATTTCAGTAGTTACAAAGGTATATGTGCATTCCAGTAGTTACAAAGGTATTTGTGCATTCCAGTAGCTACAAAGGTATATGTGTATTCCAGTAGTTACAAAGGTATATGCATTCCAGTAGTTACAAAGGTATATGTGCATTCCAGTAGTTACAAAGGTATTTGTGCATTCCAGTAGTTACAGAGGTATATGTGCATTCCAGTAGTTACAAAGGTATTTGTGCATTCCAGTAGTTACAAAGGTATATGTGCATTCCAGTAGTTACAAAGGTATTTGTGCATTCCAGTAGTTACAAAGGTATTTGTGCATTCCAGTAGTTACAAAGGTATATGTGCATTCCAGTAGTTACAAAGGTATATGTGCATTCCAGTAGTTACAAAGATATGTGCATTCCAGTAGTTACAAAGGTATATGTGGATTCCAGTAGTTACAAAGGTATTTGTGCATTCCAGTAGTTACAAAGGTATATGTGCATTCCAGTAGTTACAAAGGTATATGTGCATTCCAGTAGTTACAAAGGTATGTGCATTCCAGTAGTTGCAAAGGTGTATGTGCATTCCAGTAGTTACAAAGGTATTTGTGCATTCCAGTAGTTACAAAGGTATATGTGCATTCCAGTAGTTACAAAGGTATTTGTGCATTCCAGTAGTTACAAAGGTATATGTGCATTCCAGTAGTTACAAAGGTATTTGTGCATTCCAGTAGTTACAAAGGTATATGTGCATTCCAGTAGTTACAAAGGTATTTGTGCATTCCAGTAGTTACAAAGGTATTTGTGCATTCCAGTAGTTACAAAGGTATATGTGCATTCCAGTAGTTACAAAGGTATTTGTGCTTTCCAGTAGTTACACATGTATATGTGCATTCCAGTAGTTACAAAGGTATTTGTGCATTCCAGTAGTTACAAAGGTATATGTGCATTCCAGTAGTTGCAAAGGTATTTGTGCATTCCAGTAGTTACAAAGGTATTTGCATTCCAGTAGTTACAAAGGTATATGTGCATTCCAGTAGTTACAAAGGTATATGTGCATTCCAGTAGTTACAAAGGTATTTGTGCATTCCAGTAGTTACAAAGGTATTTGTGCATTCCAGTAGTTACAAAGGTATATGTGCATTCCAGTAGTTACAAAGGTATTTGTGCATTCCAGTAGTTACAAAGGTATATGTGCATTCCAGTAGTTACAAAGGTATGTGCATTCCAGTAGTTACAAAGGTATATGTGCATTCCAGTAGTTACAAAGGTATTTGTGCATTCCAGTAGTTACAAAGGTATATGTGCATTCCAGTAGTTACAAAGGTATTTGTGCATTCCAGTAGTTACAAAGGTATATGTGCATTCCAGTAGTTACAAAAGTATGTGCATTCCAGTAGTTACAAAGGTATTTGTGCATTCCAGTAGTTACAAAGGTATTTGTGCATTCCAGTAGCTACAAAGGTATATGTGCATTCCAGTAGTTACAAAGGTATATGTGCATTCCAGTAGTTACAAAGGTATTTGTGCATTCCAGTAGTTACAAAGGTATATGTGCATTCCAGTAGTTACAAAGGTATTTGTGCATTCCAGTAGTTACAAAGGTATATGTGCATTCCAGTAGTTACAAAGGTATATGTGCATTCCAGTAGTTACAAAGGTATGTGCATTCCAGTAGTTACAAAGGTATATGTGCATTCCAGTAGTTACAAAGGTATATGTGCATTCCAGTAGTTACAAAGCTATTTGTGCATTCCAGTAGTTACAATGGTATATGTGCATTCCAGTAGTTACAAAGGTATTTGTGCATTCCAGTAGTTACAAAGGTATTTGTGCATTCCAGTAGTTACAAATGTATATGTGGATTCCAGTAGTTACAAAGGTATATGTGCATTCCAGAAGTTACAAAGGTATATGTGCATTCCAGTAGTTACAAAGGTATGTGCATTCCAGTAGTTACAAAGGTATTTGTGCATTCCAGTAGTTACAAAGGTATATGTGCATTCCAGTAGTTACAAAGGTATTTGTGCATTCCAGTAGTTACAAAGGTATATGTGCATTCCAGTAGTTACAAAGGTATTTGTGCATTCCAGTAGTTACAAAGGTATTTGTGCATTCCAGTAGTTACAAAGGTATATGTGCATTCCAGTAGTTACAAAGGGATGTGCATTCCAGTAGTTACAAAGGTATTTGTGCATTCCAGTAGTTACAAAGGTATTTGTGCATTCCAGTAGTTACAAAGGTATATGTGCATTCCAGTAGTTACAAAGGTATGTGCATTCCAGTAGTTACAAAGGCATATGTGCATTCCAGTAGTTACAAAGGCATATGTGCATTCCAGTAGTTACAAAGGTATATGTGCATTCCAGTAGTTACAAAGGTATTTTTGCCGTTAACCATCTTGGGTAAAGAAGAAGAGCAACAATGCAACTGGACCCAGCATTGCAGCAGGTCCAGCAGTAGAAGAGCATGCTACTGAGTCCAAGGATAAAGAGGCAGAGATGGTACCACATACCACATAAAGGTGAGTTCTGTACATCACAGTACTGGGGAAGTGACAGCATATGGATCCACAACCATGGATCATGTTATAGACAACTCAGAATAAAATGATGCATCCATTATCACATTCACGCTGTGAGCACTGAGTGAGTAGAGTGTACATTTCATGTAACCATACAAATGCATGTTGATGGGCGTGCAGGACAAGGTCATCTCATACACAGGTGGATAACAGAACACAGTGATTGCTGACTGCAACTCTATAATATTAGGTAGGATTGTGAGAGGTGAATTCAGTAGCTGAGGTGTCATGACCACTGCAAATGTCCACTGTGGTGGCCTGCTGTCTTGGACCTTGATATGGGCCATGGAAGGGGAAAGCGCTGAATTAGTGACAAGTGGGTGTACCCTGAGAGGTGTCCCATCTCAGGGGTTTGCAGAGTTTCATCACCCATGACCTAAATGAAGGCCATGAGACAGTGTGGTTCTCTTTTTGCCAGCTAGGGATGTGGCAGGGGTAAAACTGCAGAATTATTCATGAGCAGTCTGGTAAGGCATCCCAGTTGTTGCATTGAGAAACATAAGTAACTATGACTGTGTCACCAGTGATGGCCATGGCTGCAGATGGTGTAGCCATGGATGGCAGAAAATCTGTCTCAGGAACAGTTTGTGTAGAATGATTAAGGTTGGCATGTATCTGGGCACCTCATATCTGAACTTCCGCCCAAGCAGTATCTGCAGAGGCAGACTGAAGAGCAATGACCACAGGTCTCACTGATGTTCCCAATGAGACATCTGTCAGAGACATGTCCCTATAATATTTGTCACTGTGTAGGCATTGCAGGGCTTCAAGCAAGCCATGGGGCATATTCTTCACAGTGCTGTTATTAGTATAAGTTCATGCCAGGCACATTGACCAACACTTACTCTGATTTATGCTGAGTGCTGTATGCAGAACAGGGATTGATCTGGAGTCATGATGATACTGCATCTCCCCCTCTACCACTCTTCTATTCTGGCTTTGCACTAGTGTCCAGTCTCCTGTAAAAAAAAAAAAACCAAAAAACACTGCAATCCATGTACCCCCATGGCTCTTCAGTGGAAGAGAAAATAAAGAGAGTTTGGATCCTCATATTACTGTATGAAGCTGATTGGCTTCTTGTAGTAATGCCAGCCAATCAAGACCCACTAAATACACACCACAGGATCACAAGACATGGCTAGGCTATTGGCCCTGAGGCCTTTACAAGCCTAGCCAAGAATTTAGCCCATGCTCCAACAAGTCAGCACCCTATACCACTGTCCAGTAGTGACACAGGTGGAATCCCAGGGGTGTATTTTCTCTTCCCCATCCAGTTATCCAGGTTGTACTTAAAAAGGGTTAATGAGGTACTCAGCTTGATCTGGAGAGAGAATCTATTCCACCAAAGGGGGAGTCTCTGGGACACAAATCTGTCCCACCAACAAGTCCTATTGATGTCATAGACCAGATTGAGGTTGCGCATGCGGGTTACTCGAGTGGAGCTTGATTTGCAGAAATGCAGCAGTCCCATCAAGGTGGTATTTGAGATTGCTTTGTATGGCAGACAGAGTTCACCTCTGAGGAGCCTGTAGGAGACTCAGTAGAGGGACAGGACTTTTAGCCTATCTGTGTAGGGTAGATGCTTGAGGCCCTGGATTTTCCTGGTGAGGAATCTCTGTGGTCTTTTCAGCTGCTGCATGTGCTTTCTGAGGTACATGCCAAACGGGGCATTGTACTCAATAATGGGTCTTATAAGGGAAGAATACAGGGATGTAATGACCACCTTGTCCCTGGATGAGATACCCTTCCTAATGAGGTGGCCCAGGTAGAAAGCTTTCCATACAGCAGAGGTAATATGGTGGTCAAAAGTCCGTTTGCTATCAACCTGGGTGCCCAAGTCCCTCATGACTGATTGCATGTTAGGACCTTATTAATGTGATAACTTGTGGGGACGTCACTCTCCCCAAAGCGGATGATGATGCATTTTGGCATCCAGTTTGAAGCCATGTTTCTTGCTCCAGTCATTTATTTGGGTGAGACCCTCTTGAAGGATGTCCGCATCATTAGGGGAATTGATGACTCCATCCAACTTGCAGTCATTTGCAAACTTGGTCTGCCATAGCCCACTGGTTTTGGCTTGCACCTCAGAAAAGTATATCCCAAACAGCAGAGGCCTCAAGACGAATCTCTAGGGTACCACTCATTATGGGTCTAGTGCTTGAGGTGGCTTCCCCTATTTTGACTAGGTGGGTTCTATCAGTGAGCCAGTTTACTACCCATCTGGTAACATATGGATTGATGCTTAGTTGAGAGAGTTTATCTATTATACCTGAGTGGGGAATAGTATCAAAGGCTTTTGCCAGGTCAAGGTAGGTGGTGTGCACCATCTTTCCCTCGCCCATGGCTTTGGTGACTGTCTCAAATAAGTCGACCAAATTTAACAGGCATGAACTCCTCTTGACAAAAAGCAAACTATGTGAGATCAAGTGTTTGGAGGTTGCCAATGTCCTTGTTAATGAGGTCCATGATAATCCACTCCATGGCCTTGCAGATCAGGCTGGTTAAGCTGATGGGTCTATAATTTCCTGGATCAGTGGATGCTCCATCTTTGTGCAAAGGTATGACAATGGCTGTCCTCCACTCAGCTGGCATGAAGCTGGTACTCAGACTTTGGATGAATAGGGTGCCTAATGGTGTTGCAAGTTCCTGCCTGAGTTCATGTAGGATGGGATGTTATAGGGTCCCATGGAGGCTGTATTTTTGCCTTCGATATGGTAGTGATGACTTTCTCCCTAGAGATAAGGGAAGGGGGGGGGCAGGTGCTGGGAGTTTCCTGATTTACCGATGGGGGGAGAAATTTACACTGAACCCATCTGCCAGCAGGTTGGCTATATCTACAGTGTTTGTGTGTGTGGTGTCCCTGACCACAAGTTCTGAGCAGATCTCGGCATTTCCTTGGAGACTGCGGACTTGTGAAGAAGGCCTTATGATTGTCTTTAGTAGATGTGACTAGTTTGGACTTGAAGTTTTCTTTGGAAGATTTCACTAGTGCTCTTATTTAATTGTTCAGGCTAAGGAGAGGTTGTTTCCAATTAGGCACCTGCCCCTTCTTGGTCCTGGACAGCAATTGTTTCCTTTTATTGTAGAGTTTATTTATTGCAGATGTTCACCAGACAGGTTTACTCTTCCTAGAGCAGATTTTTGTCCTGTCTGATATTCCTGATTTGATGCAGCTATGTAAATGCTCATATAGTACTTTGGTGTAGGTTTGGACATATGTCCCAGTTCCTATGGAGGGGGCTGTGAAGCTGTTTATACCTTCCCTCAGGAAGTTGTAATCAACTTTGGAGAAGGTTTTTTTTTTTGTTTGACCCTAGCTGGAGGTGGGTGGGGGGTTACGTCGTGACTTTGAAAGTGATTGCTCTGTGGTTGGATCTTACCAGGGATGATGACACTGTAGGGGTGCTGCAGTGGTTACTCATGTTGGTTAATACCAAGTCCAAGATATTTTCACCTCTTGTGGGGGTGTCAACCAACTTGTCCAAGGCATTTCCATTGACGAAATCAAGGAATCTCTGCGCATTTGTGTTTTGGCATGAGTATTTCTTCCAATCTGCAATTTGAAGAGGTCCAGATAGGTGGAGTGGCCATCTTGAGTCAAAGTTGGAGGCTTATAGCTAGCTATGATTTGAATAGGGATCTCGTCAATTGTTAACCACACCAGGAGTGTTTCCTGTGCATCATACAATTTAACCAGCCTGGAGGTGTGTATGTCTTTAATATATATTGCAACACCATCTCCTTTTGCTTTGCTGCCTGTGGTTTGGAGTCTAAATGTATGATAGGATGAGTAGCCTGGCATGGCTTATGTGCTCTACGCAGCTTTGAACCAAGTTTCTGTGACTGCACAAATGTCATCATCTTCCAGGATTAAGAATGTTTGCAATGAGTGCAGTTTCATGTTTAGACTCCTAGTGTTTACCAGCATGACCTTTAATTTATGTTTTGATGAAATTTTCATGTTGGTAGTTTTGACCTCATGGTATTGCCTAAAAAAGGCACTATGGGGGAGGCAAGAACCTTTGCCAGGGGCCTGAAGCCCAAGGGAGATAGATGCAGTCCATCTCTGGCAAAGTATCATGGTTTGTCAGTAATGTCATACCAGGCTGTCAAATACTGGATCCCCTTGGAATGACACCAGAAACTAAGCCAATTGTTAAAGTCAATCATTTTTTGTTTGTATTGAGGCATCATTCTGGGTTATGGTAGAATGCTGCTTAAGGCTAGAAACATACCTGCCTGTGACACATTTTCAGCGAGCTCGATTATGTCTCTCTTCATATAGTCCAAGGAGATATGTCTCAAGTCATTCATGCCAACATGGACTATGACAGAGTCATAACAGTACCTGTTGAGAGACTTGAGTGCATGGGTGATATGGTTGAGTCTGGCATCCAGCAAACAACTAACCGTGACTTTCTCCTTATCCTGTCTGGTGAGGGGCACACCTGTGTATCTTACAATGGAGTCTCCTATGACTAATATATTGGATTTATGTTTAGGACTTTGTGGCTGTGAGACACAGGTGTGCAGTGGACTTTGTGTGGCGTGGTGGGCAGTGAATTTCGTGTGTGTTTTTGCCTTGGAGGTCACTTTTGTTTGGGTATATTTTTGTTGAGGACCTCTGCATATGTGGGTGTGTGTTGTGTAGTTGTGGGTGGTGTTTGTGTTGACAACCTTCTCATTGTCAGACATACTGGCTTATGGGGGAGAGAGCAATGACACTAGGTGTTTGATGTAATTGCATCTCTCGCAAATTGTGTTCCTAGGTGGTAGTAGTAGAGAGTTGTCCATGTACATGAGGCAGTTACTACACTGTCTCAGGATGCCCATATCGACCAGACTGGCAGGAGAAAACATAGGAAATTATCCATCCATATTTATCCGAAACTGAGGGAGAGAGGCCAGAGAGAGCTAAGAGGGTAAAGGGTGGAAGGTCTAAGAGATGTTCTACTAGGTGATCACACAAGGGCTAATAAGGGAAATTTTTTTCTTGGAAGACTTCAAAAAGGGGTAAAAACCATGCAGCTGAAGCTCTGGATGCAGCAAACCAGTATCAAGACTATGTTACACAATTTAAGTTTAAGAACACAGTAAAACCCACAAAGAATTACAGATTAACCACTTACAGACAAAGGAACAGAACTCACAGTATGAAAAATATAATCAAGCGGTAATGAATTGCAGTAGATAGCAATAAAATATAGTTCATCAGTGCATTGCTCTAAAACAGTGCAAATGTGATAAATTAGCTCACAATCACAACAGTAAGGATAGCTCAAATACAGCAGCAATTCAGTAGAATACTGTCATCAGTATAATAAGGCTACTGACAAGCAGTAATAAATGTGGCAAAATAAATGCAGTCGAACTCCTAAGCACAAGCAGCAAAATGAAGTTTTAAGAGGCACAATTTTTTCGTAGAAAGTGAGGAGACAGAAGATAATTCAAGTTTGAGAAGCTAAAGGGCTGGGCCTTCACAACTTATCTCTCTGTACACAGTAGAATACGCTGATGTAATGGAACTAGGGAGAGTGTCCAATATCAGATTTATATTAGAGGTGGGCAACACAAAGCCACTAAGCTTTAATACCACAACAGCAGCTGGGCAGGTGGGTGGGATACACAAGATCAGAACAGAGGAAAGGATTGAATTCGCCAAGGCTAAAAAACAGCAGTTGCACAGTTTAAACAGATATGCAACAAATGTTTTAGTGAATCACAAGTGCAGAAACAGTTGAAAATAAGCACTTATCTTTTCTAGTCTCACAGCAGAGCAATGGCAGAAGCCCCATTTCACTGCAGCTTTGAGCAAACAAGTACAAACTGGTTTAAACACTGGCTTTTTAAAGCAGAGAAACAGAAGCCAGCCAAATTATCCAATCAAAAAAAATAAATAAATAAAATACACAGCCTTGCAGTAATGCCTCTGGGTAGATCAGACCAGACTGAATTCCTGCCCCTCATGAAGAGACAGTTAGGCCTCTCTAGACAAAAGATTTCACTACAAGCTCCAAAGGTCACAAACAATAATAGATATTCAGCACCACACCATACCAGCCCTCAAGACTAAATAGAAAAAAAATGTTCTTGGACCCTTGTATTGCAGTAGGAAAAGATTGGCTCCTATAATAATATCACCCAATGAATACCTACCAAATACACCCCCTCCCAGCCCTCAACACACACACACACACACACACACACACACACACACACACACACACACACACACACACACACACACACACACACACACACACACACACACACACACACACACACACACACACACACACACACACACACACACACACACACACACACACACTCTGTTTTGGGGCCTTCACATTATTGTAGAAAGCTGATATCATCCAATCAGAACCCACCAAAGACGTGCCCCAACAGCCTTCAATTCAAAACTTACAAAAAAAGTCCTCAGTCTTCACATTACTGTAGGAAGCTGATTGGCTGACATTACTGTAGGAAACCAATAAGCCAATCACAACCTAGTAGCACAAAACTAAAAAAAAAAATGTTCACAGTACTGTAAGAAGCCGACCACTTTCCAGAAAATCCATGCCCCCTCCAGCTCTTCAAGTGAAGCGCAAAAAAAAAAAAAAGTATTCAGACCTTCACATTAATGCAGAAAACCAATTCCTACAGTCATGCAGACAATCAAGCCCCACCAAATCCATGTTTCACACAGTTCTCATGCAATGTTTCAATTTGTGCTGTGTATCTTCAGATTTTCCTAGGTCAAACAATGCTTTTGTGTGTATGTAACTGCATCCTTGTTTAGAGTGGGTGACTGTTTTCAGTTGCAGTGGGGCCTGTTTTTGCCATCCTGTTCCTATGCTACTTTGTTCTCTTTTTGAGTTTATACATTCACTTTCTTCAGAAGGATAGTTTTTACTTCTCTGTAACTTTATTGATTTGTTTACTTACTTATTTGGAGACAAGGTCGATGGATTGGTCTGGAGATTGTTTTCAGCTGTAGCTCAGACTCAAAAGCATTAAACTTGCTATACATTTTGGATATGAGTGTTAGTTTTATAAAGCTGCAGAACTGGAGAAAGTTCATATATAGTCATTGCACAGTTTTTTCTAAAGTTGAATGTTGTACAGTTCTTACACCTTTTGTATAAGTAGCATATTTACATTGTGTTATCCATTTACATGGGCTACAAATGGTTCGTCTACTTTTTTCCTTGGGGAAAGAAAACTAAAATGTAAGTAAGTAAAAAATATAGACAGACACAAATTAATCATACTTTCAATATAATAAAACCACTGAAACCTCAGATTTAAGGATATTACACGATAAACAGATGACCAAACTCTTTAAAAGGCTTAACATTCTAAAACTGCTCTACAGTGTTTCAGCTGCTTTCCTTTGCCCTTTATCTGTTTCTGCTCCACTGTTGTCATCCTACTCTCTAGGCCTGTATTGTAATTTCTATACAAGCCCTCAAATCTTGCTGTGAACTCCTTAGTAATGTTATTGCTCATCAATATAATGAGCAAACAAAAATTACATCACAACATGAAACGCACTTTTATAAACAAAGTGAGTTCTGGAATATCATAAACCTCATCTCCCCTGACAAAAAAATTCACCCAAAACCCTTTCCCTGATGGGTTCCTCCAGAAGTCACTAAAAATTAGTGCCATCTTTTCTCAGACATGGTTGAATGGACCCAAAACAACTTCACCACTCCTTTTGTAATACTAATTTCAGTGACTCTGCTGCTATCCCAAACAATAAAGACCTGCACCCAAATGATGTCTCTACCAAAGCAGTCGTAAAAATGTTGAAGAACCTTAAATCATCCTCAGATAATATACCTCCTTACCTTAACAATGCACAGAAACCATAACCTATCCAGTCTCTATATTAAACTAAGACTCTCTGTACCAAAGGCAAGCGTCCAGTCTGGTGGACCCCAGCCATAAACAAGCTCTACAACAAAAGGAGGAAGCTACTACAAGATAGAGCAAAATCCTTGAAAGGTAAGACACCTTTGATCATTATAAGTAAAAAACTAAGAGCTCTCATAAAATCATCCAAGGCAAATTTTGAGAGAAAAATCGCCAAGGACTCTAAAGACAATCATAAGGCCTTCTTTAGCTATGTTAGAAACCTAGGAGCAAACTCCCAGATATGCTCAGAATTAGTTCAAAATGATGTGAAAATTACTGAACCTACACACATTGCTAACATACTGGCTGACAGGTTCAGTGCAAACTCCCAAAAGGAGAGATATCTATTCCAGAGGATAGTAGCCCCAAACATCTCCAACGCCCAGGTGAGAACTGCCCTCACTAAGGCAAAAGACACAGCATCCATGGGACCGGATGGTGTCCCCGGCTGTGTGCTTCATGAACTCAACGAGGAATTAAACCCACAGTTAGGACAGCTGTTTAATCTTAGCCTCACCTCAGGATACGTACCCAAGGAGTGGCGCCGGCGACTGTGGTCCCACTTCATAAGGGCGGTGCCTCCACAGACCCTGGAAATTACCCCCATTAGCTTGACAAGCCTTATCTGCAAAGCCATGGAGAGGATCATAATAGAACTCATAAATAAAGACATAGGGAACTTGCAGACTTTGGATCCAACCCAGTTTGGCTTTGTCAAAGGCAGATCCTGCCTCTTAAACTTGGTTGACTTTTTCGAGACAGTCACCAAGGCCATTGATGAGGGAAAGGCAGTCCATACAGCCTACCTCGACCTGGCAAAGGCCTTGACACAATACCCCACTCAGGTATCATCGAAAAACTCATCAGCTTGAATGTAAACCCATACATCACAAGATGGGTTGCAAACTGGCTAGCGACAGAACCCACAGGGTCAGAGTTGCTGGAGCCATGTCAGACTCAAAGCCTGTCACAAGTGGTGTCCCACAGGGCTCAGTCCTGGGTCCACTCTTGTTCGGCATCTACTTTTCTGAAGTACAAGCAAACACAGGAGGGTTATGGCTGACAAAGTTTGCAGATGACTGCAAACTGGGTGCCATAGTCGAAAACACATCTGACACAGATATCCTCCAGAAGGGCCTCACAGAAACGGATAACTGGTGCCAGAGCCATGGCCTGAAGTTAAACGCCAAAAATGCATAGTCATACCCTTCGGGAAAAACAAGGTTACCCCTAGCTACCATATAGGTGACAATCCACTGAGCACAGAAAAGTCATCAGAGATCTGGGGACCCAAGTTGACAGTAGTCTTTCGTTTGACACTCATGTTGCTAAAGTAGTTAGGAAAACCTTCTATATCGCCCACCTGATCATGAAGGGATTCACATCTAGATCAAGGGAGGTCATCGTCCCCTGTACTCATCACTCATTAGACCTATGATTGAGTACAATGCCCGTTCGGAATGTATCTGACCAGACACCTGATGCAGCTTGAAAGGCCCCAAAAGTTCCTCACCAAAAGGATAAAGGGTCTCAAAATATATCTTATGCTGCCCGACTGAAAGAACTCCAGCTTTATTCAGTCTCATACCGCTTGCTCAGAGGTGACCTGTGCCTGACATATAAGGCCATGTCAAACCCAGATTTGATGAATATGCTTCACCTCAAAAATCTAGATCCCTCAGAACCACAAGGGCGGAGACTTAAACCTTGACACTGTTATAAATAGAACGTGCTGGAGGGACAGATTCATCACCCAGAGACTCCCTATGCTGTGGAACAAAATCCCGGTACATGTGAGGCAGAGCACCTCGCTGGCCTTGTTCAAGAGGAATCTTGACCAATGGATGGGAGATCGCAGATATACCCCAGGGATTACTTCAGTGTCACTGCTTGACAGAGGCACAGAAAAATGATAGGCATAGTTTTTATTCAAACTAAAGGGGTGGTGAAAGCCACATAACTATGGGCTAGGCTTATAAATGCCCTTGGGCAGATAGCCTAGTATGAACCTATGAACCTATGAACCTATGAGTGGATGGAAAATAGAAAATTCAGCCTGGGATCACTCCAGTGGCTCTACTCGACAGAGGCACTGGCAACTAAGGTCAGGTGACATGATGCCAGAGTAATCCTATGGGCTAGGCTTCTAAAGGCTCCAGGGCCATTAGCGTAGTACACACCTATGAACCTATGAAATAGATATGTTGAAGAAAGCCATGTACTTCGTTCCTGCAAATCCTTCACTATAATGCTTTTTCATAAAGGTGATCACTTCAAAGATCTGCGACAAAACAAACTCGTAATTGTACTATTTCTTTACCCAAGGTCCTTCTAAAATGTTTTTGCTATAGCAGGTTGCAGACAGCTAATTTACTGGCCAGCTGTTAACATGCCTTATGACCAGGACAGGTTGCTGATACTTTTTTCTCTACACAGCCCTCTTCCACTGCTTAATCATCCTCAGTAACATAAATCCTTCTTTAATTGGTATACTCAGCCTTGCAAGTCATCGTGTCTCTCACTTCACCTCTGTGCTCCTGCACCACAGATCACTGCCTATTCCTATAGGTGAGTAATCAACTAATACTTAAACCAGGTATGCACTGCATACCTACTGCTCCCTACTCTATTCTCTGCTACCCTGACAGATACTGAATCCTTCTTTTAATTATGCAAAGACAATGTCCCCCCAATAAATACTTAAACCCCTCTCTATTTTAAGAACCTCATATTGTTTTCACACTGTGAATATTGGCATCTAAAATCTTGAATGACCTTCTAACTTATCTTAGATTAAAACCTAACCTTTTTAGAGTTTTTGGGGTAGGTTATCTCAGCTCACAGTGGCACTGCAAATCTACATCACATCTGTTAGTAATCGCCCACCTTACGTAAATAGCAATTACATTCTCAGAATTATGTGCTACCCTACCATTTTCTAATGAATATTTTTAAGAAGTCTGCAGAAACTGCCATTGTCCTTCTATTCCCATGATGCAGTATTCATAACATGGGGAATTCCCTGCCTAGGTGCCCTGAATGTGCAGCCAGTGTACCAAAGACTTAAGCTACTGCTAGCTACATGCAATGTTGCACATGGGATGCAGCTGATTTAGGCCATAAAAGTGATGTCTGCACATACCATCCTCAGAACTTCTCTGCCACAAGTCCGAGCACCAGCTTCTGCCATTTGTCTGATCACCAAAATTTTCGCTTTTTTCAGATAAGTGCCTTGTTGTGGAAAATGTATTTGTACTTTTGCTAGTGTATGTTTCTTCAATGTTAATGTCATCCAGGAAGGGCAAGTGCCATTGTGGAAGACAGATTCCACACAAAGATAATCACGATCCATGTAATTTCTGCCTGGGGTCTGCTCACGACTACAAGGCATGTACCATTTGTCAGGTGCTTGTTCCAAAGATGCTCTGTAGTTGTCTTTCTGCCCTTAATATCTAACTTGAGACTCCCCTGAGGAGAATATTACATTTGGAGAAACCATCTCTAGGATGAGGGACTTTTCAAGTGGGAAAGCTGTCAAGTTTCAGAAGTACAAAACAGGTACTATGACCTGTTACAAATGGACTCTCCTTCCCCTTCTGCTAGCCCACCTGTGTTACCAGCATTTCAGAATGCTTTCCTTTCAGCATCCAAAAGCCCTGATTCTCAACCTCATGCACCCAAAATGCCAGGCAGGTTTTATAAAGTCCTTGAGGACAGTAAATATCTGTTTAGATACCCTTCTGCAGATCCATCTGTGATTTCAGTCTCTGCAGATAATGCTTATAGATTGCTGCCCTCAACTACTGTTTTGCCCTCTGATAAAAACAATGAAATAAAAACACTCTCTGTGTTCCTTACAGTTCCCAACAGTTCACTATGTGTATCTGTTCAATTAAATTCACAAAATGCATATATTCTCAAAGGCCCATTCACAAGTGAAGATTAAAATTGCACTTTAATGACCAAAAACATCATAAAAAAATATATATACACCTCAATAGTTTGAAACTTCATCAGATACTATTAAATACTTCACAGGAAGTTTTATAGTGAAGAACAATCACTTGACCACCTTCTGCAATGACATCACACCCCCCAGCCACCCCCACCCAGCACTTGATGTTCCCATGTGATCTCCCATCCAAGTACTAACCAAGCCCAACCCTGCTTAGCTTACAAAAAAAATTCCATTTCATATAATGTAATATCTAATGTGAACTAGTGTTTGTTATATATTTTGACACCTATAAAATACACCACCTTCTGCAATGACATCACACCCCCCAGACACCCCCACCCAGCATTTGGTGTTCCCATGTGATCTCCCATCTAAGTACTAACCAAGCCCAACCCTGCTTAGCTTACAAAAAAAATTACATTTCATATAATGTAATATCTAATGTGAACTAGTGTTTGTTATATATTTTGACACCTATAAAATACATATAACCCACACAAAAGATGTATATAATTGAATTCATTTAAGATAAATTCAGATTTCAAAAACTTAAATGCATGTTGAAAAATTCCAACAATAATATCATATAATAACAAACCACCAAACAATAACAAAGAGACAGTTTTTATGAGATCAAAGCAGAGAGAAAATCTTTTTGCATATAAATAAAATGTTTTAAAATATTAAAAACTTTTTACAAAGGTGTATACAATGGAAATAACTATCTTTGTAGAGATTTTAATTTTAATATGCAAAATATGGATAGTTGTTCATTTAATCCAGGCCAGGATGCTGCATTTAGCTGCAACTGCCAAATCAAGTCTTGTTTTTTAGTAGGAGTGTCCAAGCCCTGCTTCTTCTTTCAGAGATGTCTAAAGCCTCTATAACAAAAAAACTTAAAGGGATTGGTAACAAATTCAAAACAGTGTTTGGCTTAAGAATTAATGTCTTTTCCCATTCTTATATCCCTTAAATGTTGATGTATATGATTCTTAAACTTTCTATCCATCTTCCCTATATAGAAGACTGGGCACTGAGTACAAGTTGTGCAATAAACTACTCTTTCTGTATAACAGTAATATTTACCCACTATCCTAATTCAAGTATCGTTAACATACATCTTACTCCCTTCCAAAATAACCACATTTTTTCATCATTCCCTGAATTTCTCTTTTTGTTTCAATTATATTCTTAGGATTTTGTCCTTTTCTGTATATTATGGATGATTTTCCCCTATACAGTCTCTTATTTCCTTATAATCCATTCATATTTTCCAGTTTTTACACAATATAATTTTTATGTCATAGGCCCAAAAGTAGTAATAAATGAAGTCTTGTATTTTTTTACCAATGGGGAGGGGGTAGGTAAGTGTCCTGTACCTACAATTTCATGATCCCCTCTCCCAAACATTTCTCTATCATGTTGATTTCTGCTTACATCCCCATCATTACCTATATTACCGTCCCATAAAATAGCCTTAAAATACCCCTTTTCTCTCATTTATTATATCATTGAATAGCTTCAGGGGATATCCCCTTCTCAAAAACATCCCCTTTAAACAGTCACATTCATCTAAAACTGACTCAAAAGTAATCACCATTCATGCAGCACACACAAATTTGCCTTTTATTATGGCATTTTTCTGTTGTGGTTGATGGGCACTAGAAAAGTGTAAAATCCCATTAGTGTATGTCTCTTTTCTAAAAATTTCAGAGACAAATCTCTTCTGCTGGCAATCTTTGTTCAGGCGTACATCCAAGTATGCTATTTCTTAATTATTAGCTGTATCTGTAAATCTTAAAAAAGATGTGGTTTCAGTCAAATAACTTAAACATTGGGGAATCTCCTCACTGTTCCCTGTCCATAAAATAAAAACATTGTCTAGGAAGCGAGTATAAAATTTACATTTACAATAGGTAAATTGGGTGATTCAAATAAAAACTTCTTCTACCACTGTAACATGTTAATAATAGCATATAAGCCCCCACAAGGGGCTCCCATTGCCACACCTTGTCTTTGCAAGAATCAACAATATAAAATTATTAAAAAGCACCATCTGTAATAGTTGCTCATATACATTAACTCTTTCTTGTGTGATCCCTTTACTTATTAAAAAACTCACAAAACCATTCAATTCCAGTTTCATGGGGAATAATGGAATGAAAATCTTTAACATTGATGGTTAGAAGGATAACACTCTCACTGAAGGCAATACCATTAATCCTATCAAAAGAGTCCAAGAGTATTTACAAATACTAGTTTCTTTCCTGACCAACTCTTTCAATTGTATGCCCAAAAGTTTAGCTACAGAATATGTTATTGAACCCCAAGCCTCCACTATGGGGCACATTAGGGTTTTTTTTTAAATCCTTATGTAACTTTGGGACCCCAGAAATTATTGGGGTGACTGGGTAGAGAACATCCAAAAAATTAAGCTCATCAGTTGAGATACAACCTTCAATAAATAAGTCATGTCCCATTCATCTGATTAAGTGATACTTTAGCATAAGTGTCAGTATTGAGAATTTTCAGCATCTTCTCACTATAGTCACCTTTGTTCATGACTACCATACCCCCTCCCTTATCAGGTTTTATAAATCTCACTCCTTTCTCATTTTTCAGCAGATTCAATTTACTGCTTTCTTCTTCACTTAAATTATTACAGTGAGAATTTTTACAGTTCCATATATTGCAAATATCTACCTCACAAATGCACTCAAATAAATGAGTGGTAGGATGGGTGGGGAGATTGTAGGTACTAAAATGGACAGTGGTTTTATTGCCATGTCTATTCCATGAAACAATACATTTACATTCAATTTTCTGACAAACTGTTTCAAGTCTATTAAAATCTGAGATATATCAGCTTCTCAGGAACAAAAGTAATTCCTTTTGCAAAAACATCCCAAGTAACTGCATCAATAACTGTAGAAGAATAATTTTACACTTTAAAGTAATTTAGTGTATTATAGCAAATGTCACAAGTAGGCAAAACAATTTCCCCAAAAGTAGTAATTGAATGTGTTGAAAAATGACAAATGAAAAAAGGGGTGAGATTTATAAAACCTGATAAGGGAAGGGGCATGGTAGTCATGAACAAAGGTGACTAGTAAGAAGATGCTGGAAATTCTCAATACTGTCACTTAAGTATCACTTAATGAGATGAATAGGACATACATGAAAAATTAAGAGGGATTTACACGACTTATTGAAGGTGGAATCACAACAGATGAGCTTAATTTTTTGGATGTTCTCTACCCAGTGACCCCAAGGATGTAATGATGGAAGTAATAAATAAGAGAGAAAAGGGACATTTTAAGGCTGTTTAATGGGGAGGTAATATAATTAATGATATGGATGTAGGCAGAAATGCGCATGACAATGAAATGTTTGGGAGAGGCGAATCGTGAAATTTTAGGTATAGGATACTTACCTCCCCTAGTGGTAAAAATTACAAGAGTTAATTTATTACTACTTTTGGGTAAAAAAACTATGACATAAAAAGTATATTGTGTGAAAATTCAGAAATATTAATGGTTGATAATGAAACGAGAATGTATAAGGGAAAAAACACCCATAATATACAAAAAAGGACAAAACCTTAAGAATATATTTGAAACAAAATCAGAGAGAGAAATTCAGGGAATGATAAAAAAAAAATGTGGTTCCTGTTTTTATTACAAATTTATTTTGGAAGGGAACGAGATGGATGTTAACAATACATGAATTAGGATAGTAGGTAAATATCACTGTGATACAGAAAGAGTAGTTTATTGCACAACTTGTACTCAGTGCCAAGTCTTCTATATAGGGAAGATGGATAGAATGTTTAAGAAGTGAATATGTGAACATTTAAGGGATATAAAAAAGGGAAAAGACACTAGTTCTTTAGCCAAACACTGTACTGAATTTCTTAACCATTCCTTTAAGTTTTTTGTTATAGAGGCTTTAGACATCTCTGAAAGAAGAGGAGGGACATGGACCCTCCTACTAGAAAAACATGAATTGATTTGGCAGTTGATGCTAAATGCAACATCCTGACCTGGATTAAATGGAAAACTATCTACATTTTGCATATTAAAATTAAAAGCTCTAGAAAGATAGTTATTTCCAATGTATAGAAATTTGTAAAAAAGTTTTTAATATTTTAAAATATTTTATTTATATCTGAAAAGATTTTCTCTTTGCTTCAACCTCGTAAAATCTGTTTCTGTTATTGTTTGGTGATTTGTTGTTATATTATTGTTGGAATTTTTCAACATGAATTTGTTTTTGAAATTTGTATTTATTTTTCTTAAATGAATCTAATTATATATTTTTTGTGTAGGTTATATGTATTTTATAGGTCTCAAAATAATATAGCACACACTAGTTCACATTCAATATCACATATCACATGGAATTTTTTTTTGGAAGCTAAGCAGGTGTAGGCTTGGTTAGTACCTGGATGGAGGACCACACGGGAACACCAAGTTCTGGGGTTGTGTGTCTGGGGGAAGGGATGTCATTGCAGAAGGTGGTCATGTGATTGTTCTTTGCTATAAAACTTCCTGTGAAGTATGTTGAAGTTTCAAATTATTGAGATAAAAGCATTTATTGGAGATATATATATATATATATATATATATATATATATATATATATATATATATATATATATTTTTTGCTAATGACATTTTTGCTCATTAAAGTGCATTTTTAATATTCATTTGGGAGTATGCCTTTAAGAATACACACATTTTGTGGATTTAATTGAACGAATATATGGAGTGAACTTTTGGTAACTGTAAGGAACACAGAGAGTGTTTTTACTTTGTTGGTTTAATTGGTGGTGTTGGTGTGAAGGATTGGGGAAAAATGTTTACACCTTATCTACTCTGGCTTTTAGGGCCATTAATTTTCAAACACATATGTCTACAACTGTCTTTCCTCATGACAATTTCTTCTCAAGTTACCAGACACTCCATAAAATGCAGTTATGATGCAGCTGATCTCTCTGCTAGATCATCAGCATCTTGATCTGCCCTCCAGAGGTATTCTTGACTGAGATTGCAACCTTTGCCTGATGATTTCAAGGCAAAAATTATGGATGCATCCCTAGACAGTTCCACCATTTTTGGTGCAAATGCTGCTGCCCTCTTCAAATCCCTCCAAGACAAAGGGAAAGAACTGCAGGAACTGAAACATATTTTTATCTCCCCATTTCCAAAATATCATAGAAAATTTTCCTCCAAGACTAATTTTATAAGGAAAAAGACCAATGATCCTTCTCAACCACACAAGAAGTGCACATAGACAGATTCCACCTGAGTCTCAGCCATCATCTCTGCACAAAGGAAGCGCCTTCTTTCAGACAAACAAGGTAGTCTGTGACTACCTGCTCATACTCTCACAGAATTACCTCTTTTCTCAGCATCTTTCTCATTCCCTTTCCTTTTGAACTTTTGAACATGTATAACCACAGACAAGTGGGTCCTTTCCATTGTTATTACTGTGGGCTATTTCATGATTTGGGAAAGCCATGCATACCTTCCTTCATGGGGATCCCACAACCCAGCTTTAAGGAGCCAGGATCCATCTCTTTCCACATGTGATTCAAGACTTGATTTTACAGGGGGATGATACAGGTAGTTCCCTTCATGGGAAATAGGAAAAAGCTTTATATTCCCAGGATGTAATAAAGTCGCTTGGGAAAGATGGTCCTTGGAGACCAATTTTAGACTTATCCCAGCTCAATCTTTTTTCTACCACAAGTCCCCACTTTTAAAAATACTCACTCACTCTACAAACTCTGTTTACCCCTCTTACTGCTGGCCTTTGGGACTGGTTTCCCTAGACATCAAGGATGCATACCCTCATATTCCCATTGACCCTCTGTTCTGTTCAGGAAATTCTTACGGTTTTCTGTTGCTTCCTCTCATTTTCTAGTTTTGTGCTTTGCCCTTTGGACTCTCCATGCCTCCAAGGATTTCATAAAATGTTTGCCTCCTCTCATTGCCTTCTACAGACTACAGGGAATTCTTATCTACCCTTACCTGAACACCTTGTTTATTCAAGCAAAACATCCAGATATGCTGCAACAGAACCTTCAAACAACCATCTCCTTGCTCCTAAGCCTAGTATTCACTGTCAACTACAACAAGTCTTCCCTAATCCCCTCTCATGATCAGGTTTACCTGGGCTGCAGGATAAGAACAGACCTTATGATGGCCTTTCTACCTTTGGAAAAAATGCAGTCTCTTCTGACTTACTTCCAGCAGTTCCTTCCTCTTACCTCACTGACAGCCAGAGAGTTGTTATGCCAATGCTACCTCTAGCCAGACTTTACATGCGAAAGTTCCAGTGGTATCTGAAAACACTCTGGTCCAATCATGCTCCCCCTCTGAGCTGAGCTTCTTCTACCTTGCCTGAAGAAGGAATCTCTGATTTGGTGGATTCAATATCTCAGAATCCAGGACTCCCTTCCAGCCACCTCATCCCATTTCAAGGGAGCTGTTTAACAAATGCCACACAGACCTGGGGTGGGGAGCAACTTTGGGGAACCCTAAAGATCCAAGGCCTGTGGCCTCCTTTGCTAAGGAAGCAATACATCAACATCAAATAGATGAGGGCTCTGATTCTGCCACTTCAAGCCTTCCATTCATCTGTTAAACCAGGTCCCTTTAATCTGTTCATAGACAGCAACACCTACAGTAATTTTGCTATGTGAACAAACAGGGGGACAAATCTTTACTACTCTGCAGTTTGGCACTCCAAGACCGGCAGATTGCCATACAAGCAAAGGTCATATTAACAACAGCTTACATTCCCTCAGCTCAAAATATTCTAGCAGGCACACTGAGCAGGTCCATGACACAAGCCCATGAATGGATGATCCACAAGGATGTGTTTCTCTGACATTCTCCAATCCACTAGTGTTTACCTCAAATGGGTATTTTTGCCTCCCCTCTGAACAGACAACTTCTCCTCTAGGTGTCAAATATTACTTGTTCATACTTGCATTAATAATTCCAAAAGCATGCTTCATACAAGGTATCAGAATATTTTATCTTGATGCATACATGATGACAAACACAATTATATTGATATTTGACCTCTGTCAATGAGTATTTGTTAGAATTGTAAGGTGATAACTTCATTTTTAAAGGCTCAGGCCACACCCACTAGGAGTTAAAGGTACACACTCAAAAGAGTTGCAACTGGAGGGGAATGAGTTAAAGATGTCCTTCACATCAGACAGACCACCAGTAAGTCTGTTCCATCTCCCTAGGATTTCGAATTTTTTTCTGGAAAAACTGAGCACAGACACCCTTTGAATCTGCAGCAGTTCAGCTTCTTTGAAATTTTGCCACATGAAGCTGAATTAACTGGCATATCACTTCTGCAAGTGAGAAGAGTTTTGAACTGAACTTCAAACTTTAATGGCTTCACAACCCTTTCTAATTTTTACATAGGGATGAGATTGTCTCTTTGTAACAACCATTCTTTCATGCCTAAAAGTGGTTAATGACTTGCCCCTTAGCCAATCTGTTCACTACCTACCTTTTTCCATGCTCTTCAAAACTCATTCAAAAGGGTGCCTCAAGTAGAAGGTGCCTCACATTGGATGTACATGGTAACAACCTAGGTCCTACCTGTATAAGAGCACATCTAGCTCAGAAAGTCTGGAAAGTCACAGAGCAGCTTGGTTTCTTTTTCACCCTGATGAGTGAGTACAAACCTCTCTCATAAACAGACTATTTCCTTCTGGACTTTGGATCTCTGGGGTCATTTTTTTCTAAGTCTCTCAAGGGAAAAACTTTCTCCTCCTCTGAATTCTAAAGCCCAATCCACTAGAGGCTGCTTAGCCTCCTTTGGGGTTGTCATCAAAGGCTCTGGACACTGCCTCTTTCCTGGAAGCAGCTACTTGGTCCTCTGGGTGTCAAACTTTCACAAAACACTACAAATTGGACTCTATATCTCCAGATCCAGAGCAGGTTTTGCCAGGGCAGTTCTGGGGATTTCATGGAGATTCCCTGTGTTCCAACCTCCTTTCCCACCTCATGAGCTTTGAGTACTTGTTCCTCATATTATGAATGCACAACAGGGGAAATAGAAAGGAGGGACATAGAATAGTTGTGTAAAATCTTACCATAACCATAGATGTTTTTCTCTTCCATGTTGCAGTATTTCTATCCCACCCACCTTCCCACTTCATTCATGTTTTTCTTTGGATGATATTTGACTTACCTCTTATCCTTGGACTACTGTTCTGAATGGGGCATTCATTTTTGAGGATGCTATGTGCAGATGTCACTTTTATGGCCTATGTCGGCTGCATCCTATGTGCAACATTGCATGTACCTAGCAGTAGCTTACGTTTTTGGTATACTGCCTGGACGTTTGGGTTGCTTAGACGGGTAATCCCTCATGTTATGAATACTGCAACATGGGAATTGAAGGACATCTATGCTTCTGGTAAAACGGAGAACAACTTTGGTTTGACTACAGGTATTGAACTGGTTTTTAATTTATCTGGTCATGAGTTGTCTGATCTACAAATTTGAGTGCTTAATAAGGGATTAAATTTTGTGCCAGCGAATAAACGTGTTCACAGATTTGGTCATCGAACTTGAGGAATTTGGCAGAAATTTACAATTAAGGAAAATGTTTGGTGAGACTGATTATGACAATCGAACTGTTGGTGTTAGAAAACCAAGTTTATTTATTCTGAATATTAATCCCACTATTGAGGTGCTCTTAAGAACTTGTGAGGAACAGCTACGTGCACAGAAGGAATATAATTCCAACAAATGTTTTTATAATATCTCTCATGATGAGAGGGAAGCTTTGATAGCTCTATGTAATAATCCTGATTTAACTATATGATCAGCAGATAAGGGGGGCTATGGTTTTGATGGACACCACTTGGTATAACCACAAGATTAAACTTATGTTGCAAAGTGTTACTAGCTATGCTAACATAGTTTTGCAGGAGGCTGATGATATTATTACATTTGTCAAGAATACTTTAGTTGATTTTAAGTTATTGGGTATCATTACGGAAGTGGTGTTTAATTTTGTGTTTATTGAGTACTCTGTTATCCCTATCTTTAAAGCCCTGCCCAAAATACACAAAAATTGAAAAGACCCACCGCTTAGGCCAATTATTTCTGGAAGAGGGTGGGCAACTGAAAATTGTTCTATATGGGTAGAATACCAACTTAAACATGCGGTAACTAATGAATCTATAATATTCAAGGATACAGCGCATTTTTTGACTAAACTTTATGAGTTTTTGAATGCTCAATCATCATGTAAACCCTTTTTACTAGTAACTTGATGTTCGTGATTTATTCACTATGATACCTAATGACTATGGTCTTCAAGCTACAAAGAAAATATTACGTAATTATGATTCTATGACACTACAAAATGTACAAGTCCTGAAATTGCTAGAACTTGTCTTATTTCATAATGTTTTTCTTTTTAATGGACGTTATTATCTTTTTCTTCCTGTATATTAGTAACTCTGGATGTGAAAAATCTGTTTACTGCCATCCCTAATGAGTATGGGTTGGAGGCTTTAAGGGAACTCTTACATGCCTTGGAGAGGTGCACTAACGATAAACAGATTTTGATATGTACCCTGATGGATATAGTTCTCAGCAACAATGTTTTCATGTTCTAGGACATGCTCTATTGGCAAGCATGGGGCGTCGCCATGGGCACCCCATGTGCCAACTCCTATGCCAATTTGGTGATGTACCAATGGGAGGAGGGGTTTGTCTTTAATACAGCTTTTTTTCAGCATGTCCGGCTATATAGACGTGTTGTAGACGATATTCTAATAATTTGGGATGCTGATATGAACCTCTTACAGGAATTTATATCCTATCTAGGTACTACTACAACTTTTCTAAAGTTCACAATGGAAACTTCTCTGTATGAAATACACTTTTTAGATGTAACTATTGGTAGGAATGAGAGGGGAGGATTGTCTACCTCACTTTATAGAAAAACTTGTTGGAGGAACGCCTTACTACATTTTGGTAGCATGCATCCCCGTTTCATTTTTCCCAATGTTGTTAAGAGTCAATATCTAAGGATTAACAATATCTGTAGAGATCCTGTAGATAGATTACTACAACTTAAACTCTTAGATGAACTTTTTCTAGACAGAGGATATACAAAAGAGGTTATAAATGGTGTAAGGGGAAGTTTGGCATACAGTCCTTTTGATATTTCAAAAGGCAGTAAAGTTTATAACAATCTGAAGATATGGCGTAAAGATAGAGGTTTGGGGAGGTTGATCACACCCCAGTCAGGCCGTTTGGTGGTTACCATTAGGTATACTAATGATAACAAGAATATTACAGGGATTATAAAGAAAAACTGGAATGTTCTAATAACAGATCAATGCCTTCCTGACCTACTAGGGAGTACTCCTTGTTTTAGGTATAAGAATAGCAAAAATTTGAAAAGGTTACTTTGTATTGAGAGATTCAATGAAGGTTTGGTTAAGGATCCAAGGGGTATAAATTATGGTACGCATCCATGTAATAATTGCAATCTATGTAAGTATATTACAAGGGAACAAGAATTTGTACATCCTAGCATGGCTTATATGTTTACCCCCTCGATTCTATGCCTCGTGTAACAGCACCAATTTAGTATACCTGGCTACTTGTATGAAATGTACAGCTTTTTATGTGGGTATGACCTCTAGAAAGCTTAAGGAGAGGATATATAATCATATCTATGACATTAATAAGTCAGTCTCTACTGATGCATTAGCAAAACATATTACCACCTACCCTGAGCATGTTTTCTCATTTAGAGTTTTGCAAATTGTTAAATTAAATAGACGAGGGGGTGATAGTTTTAATTATCTTGAATCAGTTGAATTGGGTTGGATTTTTAAATTAAGAGCCCACATTGAGCCTGGCATAAATCAATATGTTAGTATCAGAGCAGCTTTAGTAGCCCGTAGGTAGATGGATGTTTATTTTATCTATATATGCATACATATATTTTTATTCTATACACATACAGCGTAGTCTATATACATCTGGTTTGTTAGATGTCTATATATTTTTATATTGTTCTGACGCAGCTTAGTAAGGTCTTTTGATGTCCTTATGACTCACAAAGCTTTGATATGCAGTGTTTCTACACTTTGCTCTGATTAACTAATTGTTTAATTGACTTTGTTTTAATATGTTAATTATATCAATTTGTGATTTGAGAGTTGTATATATAAGCTTTTCTGAAATGTTTTTAGTCAAACCTGAAGAAGCGTGTATTTGAACACGTGAAAGCGCTTGTTTTATTAAAAGTCTACTCTATTTGATATATATTTTTTCGTGGTGGTCCTGTTTCCACTTTTCATCTACATTATTATTGGCAGAGATGGGGAGTTGCCATGGGCACTCCCTGTGCCAAGTCTTATGCCAATTTGTTCCTAGCCCAATGGGAAAAGGATACTATTTTTAAAGTAGATCATGCATGGAAGCAACATTTGGCTTTTTATACACGTTTTGTTGATGACATGTTTTTTTTTGTGGACTGGTACTATAGAAAATTAAAAAAAAATTGTAGACTATTTGGATAAATCTACTACTTTTTTTAGTCATTTACCATGAACTACTCCTTTAGTGAGATAGACTATCTTGATGTTAAACTAGAACAATCTTTTGATGGGGTTATACACGCCAGGGTTTACAGGAAAGCATGTTGGAAAAATGGGTTCTTGTCCAAAAATAGTATGCACCCAAGCTTTGTATTTGATAACATAGTGAAAGGGCAAACACAGCATCTATCTAGACTTTGTACGGACGATGAGATTTTTACACATGAGCTATATGACTTTGCTGATAGACTTATGGATAGGGGCTATAGGGGTGATACCATCAAAGAAATAATGGTGGACACAGCCAGAGTAAGAGAAACTGTGGCAGCACCTTGGTTGTCACAAAAGGGGTTGTTGAATAAGTATAATAAGGTACTTTCACACCAGCGACAGAGGAATAGATTATCTTTTGGTAACAAGAGTTGGGTTCCCTTACACATTACTTATAGTAGTGACATTAAATGGGTGCAAGATGTCATTAGAGACAACTGGAAGATATTGAGAACTGATGACACATTGCAATACTTAGTAGGTGAGCAACCCAATTTTGTTTTTAAGAAAAACAAAAACCTTAAGCAGATCCTTTGTGATCGTAAGGTTAGTACTAATAAAAATAATGGTAGGGATGGGCACCTTTCCACGTCAGCATTGTAAGGCTTGTACATTTCTAAATAAGGATTTTTGTTTTGTACACTCTGTCACTTATAAGGAATGTGTCCCTAGAGTTTTGGCTACGTGCCTTTCCCAGAATATAATCTATCTAGCTATCTGCACTTGCTGTGCCACATTTTATGAAGGCAAGACAAACTGCAAACTCCTTTCTCATTTTTCAGCAGATTCAATTTACTGCTTTCTTCTTCACTTAAATTATTACAGTGAGAATTTTTACAGTTCCATATATTGCAAATATCTACCTCACAAATGCACTCAAATAAATGAGTGGTAGGATGGGTGGGGAGATTGTAGGTACTAGAAATGGACAGTGGTTTTATTGCCATGTCTATTCCATGAAACAATACATTTACATTCAATTTTCTGACAAACTGTTTCAAGTCTATTAAAATCTGAGATATATCAGCTTCTCAGGAACAAAAGTCATTCCTTTTGCAAAAACATCCCAAGTAACTGCATCAATAACTGTAGAAGAATAATTTTACACTTTAAAGTAATTTAGTGTATTATAGCAAATGTCACAAGTAGGCAAAACAATCTCCCCAAAAGTAGTAATTGAATGTGTTGAAAAATGACAAATGAAAAAAGGGGTGAGATTTATAAAACCTGATAAGGGAAGGGGCATGGTAGTCATGAACAAAGGTGACTAGTAAGAAGATGCTGGAAATTCCCAATACTGTCACTTAAGTATCACTTAATGAGATGAATAGGACATACATGAAAAATTAAGAGGGATTTACACGACTTATTTATTGAAGGTGGAATCAAAACAGATGAGCTTAATTTTTTGGATGTTCTCTACCCAGTGACCCCAAGGATGTAATGATGGAAGTAATAAATAAGAGAGAAAAGGGACATTTTAAGGCTGTTTAATGGGGAGGTGATATAATTAATGATATGGATGTAGGCAGAAATGCGCATGACAATGAAATGTTTGGGAGAGGCGAATCGTGAAATTTTAGGTATAGGATACTTACCTCCCCCCTCCCCCAGTGGTAAAAATTACAAGAGTTCATTTATTACTACTTTTGGGTAAAAAAACTATGACATAAAAAGTATATTGTGTGAAAATTCGGAAATATTAATGGTTGATAACGAAGCGAGAATGTATAAGGGAAAAAACACCCATAATATACAAAAAAGGACAAAACCTTAAGAATATATTTGAAACAAAAACAGAGAGAGAAATTCAGGGAATGATAAAAAAAAATGTGGTTCCTGTTTTTATTACAAATTTATTTTGGAAGGGAACGAGATGGATGTTAACAATACATGAATTAGGATAGTATGTAAATATCACTCTGATACAGAAAAAGTAGTTTATTGCACAACTTGTACTCAGTGCCAAGTCTTCTATATAGGGAAGATGGATAGAATGTTTAAGAAGTGAATATGTGAACATTTAAGAGATATAAAAAAGGGAAAAGACACTAGTTCTTTAGCCAAACACTGTACTGAATTTCTTAACCATTCCTTTAAGTTTTTTGTTATAGAGGCTTTAGACATCTCTGAAAGAAGAGGAGGGACATGGACACTCCTACTAGAAAAACATGAATTGATTTGGCAGTTGATGCTAAATGCAACATCCTGACATGGATTAAATGGAAAACTATCTACATTTTGCATATTAAAATTAAAAGCTCTAGAAAGATAGTTATTTCCAATGTATAGAAATTTGTAAAAAAGTTTTTAATATTTTAAAATATTTTATTTATATCTGAAAAGATTTTCTCTTTGCTTCAACCTCATAAAATCTATTTCTGTTATTGTTTGGTGATTTGTTGTTATATTATTGTTGGAATTTTTCAACATGAATTTGTTTTTGAAATTTGTATTTATTTTTCTTAAATGAATCTAATTATATATTTTTTGTGTGGGTTATATGTATTTTATAGGTCTCAAAATAATATAGCACACACTAGTTCACATTCAATATCACATATCACATGGAATTTTTTTTTTGGAAGCTAAGCAGGTGTGGGCTTGGTTAGTACCTGGATGGAGGACCACACGGGAACACCAAGTGCTGGGGTTGTGTGTCTGGGGGAAGTGATGTCATTGCAGAAGGTGGTCATGTGATTGTTCTTTGCTATAAAACTTCCTGTGAAGTATGTTGAAGTTTCAAATTATTGAGATAAAAGCATTTATTGGAGATATATATATATATATATATATATATATATATATATATATATATATATATATATATATATATATATTTTTTTTTTTGTTAATGACATTTTTGCTCATTAAAGTGCATTTTTAATATTCATTTGGGAGTAGGCCTTTGAGAATACACACATTTTGTGGATTTAATTGAACGAATATAGGGAGTGAACTTTTGGTAACTGTAAGGAACACAGAGAGTGTTTTTACTTTGTTGGTTTACGTGGTGGTGTTGGTGTGAAGGATTGGGGAAAAATGTTTACACCTTCTCTACTCTGGCTTTTAGGGTCATTAATCTTCAAACACATATGTCTACAACTGTCTTTCCTCATGACAATTTCTTCTCAAGTTACCAAACACTCCATAAAATGCAGTTATGATGCAGCTTATCTCTCTGCTAGATCGTCAGCATCTTGATATGCCCTCCAGAGGTATTCTTGACTGAGATTGCAGCCTTTGCCTGATGATTTCAAGGCAAAAATTATGGATGCATCCCTAGACAATTCCACCATTTTTGGTGCAAATGCTGCTGCCCTCTTCAAATCCCTCCAAGACAAAGGGAAAGAACTGCAGGAACTGAAACATATTTTTATCTCCCCATTTCCAAAATATCATTGAAAATTTTCCTCCAAGACTAATTTTATAAGGAAAAAGACCAATGATCCTTCTCATCCACACAAGAAGTGCACATAGACAGATTCCACCTAGGTCTCAGCCATCATCTGCACAAAAGGTACCCTTTCAGACAAGCAAGGTAGTCTGTCACTACCTGCTCATACTCACAGAAGTACCTCTTTCTCAGCATCTTTCTCATTTCCTTTCTTTTTGAACATGCATAACCACAGACAAGTGGTTCCTTTCCATTGTGCAAAATGGCTATTTCATGATTTGGAAAGCCATACCTTCCTTCATGGGGATCCCACAACCCCCAAGGAACCAGATCCATCTCTTTCCACATGTGATTCAAGACTTAATTTCACAGGGGATGATACAGGTAGTTCCCTTCATGGAAATAGGAAAAAGCTTCTATTCCAGGATGTAATAAAGTACGCAGGAAAGATGGTCCTTGGAGACCAATTTTAGACTTATCCCAGCTCAATCTTTTTCTACAAGTCCCCACTTTCAAAATACTCACTCTACAAACTCTGTTACCCCTCTTACTCATGCTGGCCTTTCGGGTTTCCCTAGACATCAAGGATGCATACCTTCATATTCCCATTGACCCTCTGTTCAGGAAATTCTTACGGTTTTCTGTTGCTTCCTCTCATTTTCAGTTTTGTGCTTTGCCCTTTGGACTCTCCATGCCTCCAAGGATTTCATAAAATGTTTGCCTCCTCTCATTGCCTTCTACAGACTACAGGGAATTCTTATCTAACCTTACCTGAACACCTTGCTTATTCAAGCAAAACATCCAGATATGCTGCAACAGAACCTTCAAACCACCATCTCCTTGCTCCTAAGCCTAGTATTCACTGTCAACTACAACAAGTCTTCCCTAATCCCCTCTCATGATCAGATTTTCCTGGGCTGCAGGATAAGGACAGACCTTATGATGGCCTTTCAACCTTTGGAAAAAATGCAGTCTCTTCTGACTTACTTCCAGCAGTTCCTTCCTCTTACCTCACTGACAGCCAGAGAGTTCCTCAGGATGCTAGTGTTCATGGCTTCTGTTATGCCAATGCTACCTCTAGCCAGACTTTACATGCAAAAGTTCCAGTGGTACCTGAAAACACTCTGGCCCAATCATGCTCCCCCTCTTGAGCTTCTACCTTGCCCGAAGAAGGAATTGATTTGGTGGATTCAATATCTCAGAATCCAGGACTCCCCCTTCAGCCACCTCATCCATTTCAGGAGCTGTTTAAGAATGCCGCAGACCTGGGGTGGGGAGCAACTTTGGGGAACCTAAAGATCCAAGGCCTGTGGCCTCCTTTGCTAAGGAAGCAATACATCAACATCAAATAGATGAGGGCTCTGATTCTGGCACTTCAAGCCTTCCATTCATCTGTTAAATCAGGTCCCTTTAATCTGTTCATAGACAACACCACAGTACTTTGCTATGTGAACAAACAGGGGGGACAAAGTCTTACTACTCTGCAGTTTGGCACTCCAAGACCAGCAGATTGCCATACAAGCAAAGGTCATATTAACAACAGCTTACATTCCCGCAGCTCAAAATATTCTAGCAGACACACTGAGCAGGTCCATGACACAAGCCCATGAATGGATGATCCACAAGGATGTGTTTCTTGACATTCTCCACCAGTGTGGTACACCTCAAATGGGTATTTTTGCCTCCCCTCTGAACAGACAACTTCCAAAATTTTGTGCCAGAGTCCCACATATACTGTTATGGAAGGTGGATGCCCAATCATTCTCATGGACGGAGATGTTTCTCTACACATTCCCCACCCCCCCACCGCACTTATTCAGAAAGTCCTGCTTAAGATTCAGCAATACAAACCAGAAATGTTGCTGGTGACCCCCTTTTGGCCAAGACAGTATTGGCCCCCTCTTCGTCTGCAATTAGCCAAGGGCAATCATCACAAGTTACCTCACAGGCTGGATTCCCTCACACAAGACAAGGGGTCTCTTATTCACCCAAACACTGAATCTGACTCTGTGGGTGATAGGCTTCTGGTTCCTTTCAGACACCTTTTCTCTGAGGATGTGCTTCTAGTCCTGCAGGAGGTCAGGAAACCCAATAGACACCCTACTTATCCAAATGGGAGAATTTATCCATCTGGTGTCTTAACAGGTGACTAGATCCATTTTCAGTGTGGATATAACCCTAGTCCTTTCTTATTTGTACAATCTTCTCAGGGTTGGATTGGTTTATTCTTCAGTTAAAGACCACTTTTCAGCCATTTCTGTATATCTGTCTTTATCTCTTCCTCCTTTAACTTCTAGGCTAGATGGTAAGCTTTTTTTTTTCATCCGAGTGACGCCTCCAGGTGCATCTGCAGTTACCGCCTACTGCTCCTCTAGGCGTCAAATATTACTTGTTCATACTTGCATTAATAATTCCAAAAGCATGCTTCATACAAGGTATCAGAATATTTTATCTTGATGCATACATGATGACAAACACAATTATATTGATATTTGACCTCTGTCAATGAGTATTTGTTAGAATTGTAAGGTGATAACTTCATTTTTAAAGGCTCAGGCCACACCCACTAGGAGTTAAAGGTACACACTCAAAAGAGTTGTACTGGAGGGAATGAATTAAAAGATGTCCTTCACATCAGACCTACCAGTAAGTCTGTTCCATCTCCCCAGGATTTAATTTTTTTGGGAAAAACTGACACAGACACCCTTTGAATCTGCAGCTTCAGCTTCTTTGAAATTTTGCACATGGAAAGCTGTTTAACTGGCACCCATCACTTCTGCTAGAAGAGTTTCTGAACTTCAAACTTTAATGGCTTCACAACCCTTTCTAATTTTACATAGGGATAGGGTGTCTCTTTGTAGCAACCATTCTTTCATGCCTAAAGTGGTTAATGACTTGCCCCTTAGCCAATCTGTTCACTTACCTACCTTTTTCCATACTCTTCAAAACTCAAGTGAAAGGGTGCCTCACACCTTGGATGTACATAGACAACACAGATTTTACCTGTATAAGAGCACATCCTTTAGAAAGTCTGAGCAACTTGGTTTCTTTTCACCTGATGATGCTGGGAAAAACCTCTCTCTAAACAGACTATTTCCTTCTGGATCTCTGGGGCCATTTTTTTCTAAGTGTCTCAGGGGAAAAGCTTTCTCCTCCTCAGTTAAAGCCCACTCCACTAGAGCTGTAGCCTCCTTTGGGGTTGTCATCAAGGCTCTGGACACTGCCTCTTTCCTGGAAGCAGCTACTTGGTCTTCTGTCCACACTTTCACAAAACACTACAAATTGGACTCTTATCTCCAGATCCAGAGCAGGTTTTGCCAGGGCAGTTCTGCATGATTTCATGGAGACTTCCTGTGTTCCAACCTCCCTTTCCCACTCATGAGCTTTAGAACTGTTCCTCATATTATGAATACTGCAACACGGGAATAGAAGGACATAGAATAGTTGTGTAAAATCTTACCATAACCATCGACGTTTTTCTCTTCCATGTTGCAGTATTTCTATCCCACCCACCTTCCCACTTCATTCATGTTTTTCTTTGGATGATATTTGGCTTACCTCTTATCCTTGGACTACTGTTCTGAATGGGGCATTCATTTTTGAGGATGCTATGTGCAGATGTCACTTTTATGGCCTATGTCGGCTGCATCCTATGTGCAACATTGCATGTACCTAGCAGTAGCTTACGTTTTTGGTATACTGCCTGGCCGTTTGGGTTGCTTAGGTGGGTAATCCCTCATGTTATGAATACTGCAACATGGGAATTGAAGGACATCTATGCTTCTGGTAAAACTGAGAAAAACTTTGGTTTGACTACAGGTACTGAACTGGTTTTTAATTTATCTGGTCATGAGTTGTCTGATCTACAAATTTGAGTGCTTAATAAGGGATTAAATTTTGTGCCAGCGAATAAACGTGTTCACAGATTTGGTCATCGAACTTGAGGAATTTGGCAGAAATTTACAATTAAGGAAAATGTTTGGTGAGACTGATAATGACAATTGAACTGTTGGTGTTAGAAAACCAAGTTTATTTATTCCGAATATTAATCCCACTATTGAGGTGCTCTTAAGAACTTGTGAGGAACAGCTGCGTGCACAGAAGGAATATAATTCCAACAAATGTTTTTATAATATCTCTCATGATGAGAGGGAAGCTTTGATAGCTCTATGTAATAATCGTGATTTAACCATGTGATCAGCAGATAAGGGGGGCTATGTTTTTGATGGACACCACTTGGTATAACCACAAGATTAAACTTATGTTGCAAAGTGTTACTACCTATGCTAATATAGTTTTGCAGGAGGTTGATGATATTATTACATTTGTCAAGAATACTTTAGTTGATTTTAAGTTATTGGGTATCATTACGGAAGTGGTGTTTAATTTTGTGTTTATTGAGTACTCTGTTATCCCTATCTTTAAAGCCCTGCCCAAAATACACAAAAATTGAAAAGACCCACCGCTTAGGCCAATTATTTCTGGAAGAGGATGGGCAAATGAAAATTGTTCTATATAGGTAGAATACCAACTTAAACATGTGGTAACTAATGAATCTATAATATTCAAGGATACAGCGCATTTTTTGACTAAACTTTATGAGTTTTTGAATGCTCAATCATCATGTAAACCCTTTTTACTAGTAACTCTTGATGTTCGTGATTTATTCACTATGATACCTAATGACTATGGTCTTCAAGTTATAAAGAAAATATTAAGTAATTATGATTCTATGACACCACAAAATGTACAAGTCCTGAAATTGCTAGAACTTGTCTTATGTCATAATGTTTTTCTTTTTAATGGACGTTATTATCTTTTTCTTCCTCTATATTAGTAACTCTGGATGTGAGAAATCTGTTTACTGCCATCCCTAATGAGTATGGGTTGGAGGCTTTAAGGGAACTCTTACATGCCATGGAGAGGTGCACTAACGATAAACAGATTTTGATATGTACCTTGATGGATATAGTTCTCAGCAACAATGTTTTCATGTTCCAGGACATGCTCTATTGGCAAGCATGGGGCGTCGCCATGGGCACCCCATGTGCCAACTCCAATGCCAATTTGGTGATCTACAATTGGGAGGAGGGGTTTGTCTTTAATACAGCTTTTTTTCAGCATGTCCAGCTATATAGACGTGTTGTAGACGATATTCTAATCATTTGGGATGCTGATATGAACCTCTTACAGGAATTTATATCCTATCTAGGTACTACTACAACTTTTCTAAAGTTCACAATGGAAACTTCTCTATATGAAATACACTTTTTAGATGTAACTATTGGTAGGAATGAGAGGGGAGGATTGTCTACCTCACTTTATAGAAAAACTTGTTGGAGGAATGCCTTACTACATTTTGGTAGCATGCATCCCCGTTTCATTTTTCCCAATGTTGTTAAGAGTCAATATCTCAGGATTAGCAATATCTGTAGAGATCCTGTAGATAGATTACTACAACTTAAACTCTTAGATGAACGTTTTCTAGACAGAGGATATACAAAAGAGGTTATAAATGGTGTAAGGGGAAGTTTGGCATACAGTCCTGTTGATATTTCAAAAGGCAGTAAAGTTTATAACAATCGGAAGATATGGCGTAAAGATAGAGGTTTGGGGAGGTTGATCACACCCCAGTCAGGCCGTTTGGCGGTTACCATCAGATATACTAATGATAACAAGAATATTACAGGGATTATAAAGAAAAACTGGAATGTTCTAATAACAGATCAATGCCTTCCTGACCTACTAGGGACTACTCCTTGTTTTAGGTATAAGAATAGCAAAAATTTGAAAAGGTTACTTTGTATTGAGAGATTCAATGAAGGTTTGGTTAAGGATCCAAGGGGTATAAATTATGGTACGCATCCATGTAATAATTGCAATCTATGTAAGTATATTACTAGGGAACAAGAATTTGTACATCCTAGCATGGCTTATATGCTTACCCCCTCGATTCTATGCCTCGTGTAACAGCACAAATTTAGTATACCTGGCTACTTGTATGAAATGTACAGCTTTTTATGTGGGTATGACCTCTAGAAAGCTTAAGGAGAGGATATATAATCATATCTATGACATTAATAAGTCAGTCTCTACTGATGCATTAGCAAAACATATTACCACCTACCCTGAGCATGTTTTCTCATTTAGAGTTTTGCAAATTGTTAAATTAAATAGACGAGGGGGTGATAGTTTTAATTATCTTGAATCAGTTGAATTGGGTTGGATTTTTAAATTAAGAGCCCACATTGAGCCTGGCATAAATCAATATGTTAGTATCAGAGCAGCTTTAGTAGCCCGTAGGTAGATGGATGTTTATTTTATTTTATATTTTTATATTTTAATCTATATATGCATACATATATTTTTATTCTATACACATACAGCATAGTCTATATACATCTGGTTTGTTAGATGTCTATTTATTTTTATATTGTTCTGACGCAGCTTAGTAAGGTCTTTTGATGTCCTTATGACTCACAAAGCTTTGATATGCAGTGTTTCTACACTTTGCTCTGATTAACTAATTGTTTAATTGACTTTGTTTTAATATGTTAATTATATCAATTTGTGATTTGAGAGTTGTATATATAAGATTTTCTGAAATGTTTTTAGTCAAACCTGAAGAAGCGTGTATTTGAACACGTGAAAGCGCTTGTTTTATTAAAAGTCTACTCTATTCGATATATATTTTTTCATGGTGGTCCTGTTTCCACTTTTCATCTACATTATCATTGGCAGAGATGGGGAGTTGCCATGGGCACTCCCTGTGCCAAGTCTTATGCCAATGTGTTCCTAGCCCAATGGGAAAAGGATACTATTATTAAAGTAGATCATGCATGGAAGCAACATTTGGCTTTTTATACACGTTTTGTTGATGACATGTTTTTTTTGTGGACTGGTACTATAGAAAATTAAAAAAAATTTGTACACTATTTGGATAAATCTACTACTTTTTTTAGTCATTTACCATGAACTACTCCTTTAGTGAGATAGACTATCTTGATGTTAAACTAGAACAATCTTTTGATGGGGTTATACACTCCAGGGTTTACAGGAAAGCATGTTGGAAAAATGGGTTCTTGTCCAAAGATAGTATGCACCCAAGCTTTGTATTTGATAACATAGTGAAAGGGCAAACACAGCATCTATCTAGGCTTTGTACGGACGATGAGATTTTTACACATGAGCTAGATGACTTTGCTGATAACTTATGGATAGGGGCTATAGGGGTGATACCATCAAAGAAATAATGGTGGACACAGCCAGATTAAGAGAAACTGTGGCAGCACCTTGGTTGTCACAAAAGGGGTTGTTGAATAAATATAATAAGGTACTTTCACACCAGCGACAGAGGAATTGATTATCTTTTGGTAACAAGAGTTGGGTTCCCTTACACATTACTTACAGTAGTGACATTAAATGGGTGCAAGATGTCATTAGAGACAACTGGAAGATATTGAGAACTGATGACACATTGCAATACTTAGTAGGTGAGCAACCCAATTTTGTTTTTAAGAAAAACAAAAACCTTAAGCAGATCCTTTGTGATCGTAAGGTTAGTACTAATAAAAATAATGATAGGGATGGGCACCTTTCCACGTCAGCATTGTAAGGCTTGTAAATTTCTAAATAAGGATTTTTATTTTGTACACTCTGTCACTTATAAGGAATGTGTCCCTAGAGTTTTGGCTACGTTCCTTTCCCAGAATATAATCTATCTTGCTATCTGCACTTGCTGTGCCACATTTTATGTAGGCAAGACAAACTGCAAACTCCTTTCTCATTTTTCAGCAGATTCAATTTACTGCTTTCTTCTTCACTTAAATTATTACAGTGAGAATTTTTACAGTTCCATATATTGCAAATATCTACCTCACAAATGCACTCAAATAAATGAGTGGTAGGATGGGTGGGGAGATTGTAGGTACTAGAAATGGACAGTGGTTTTATTGTCATGTCTATTCCATGAAACAATACATTTACATTCAATTTTCTGACAAACTGTTTCAAGTCTATTAAAATCTGAGATATATCAGCTTCTCAGGAACAAAAGTAATTCCTTTTGCAAAAACATCCCAAGTAACTGTATCAATAACTGTAGAAGAATAATTTTACACTTTAAAGTAATTTAGTGTATTATAGCAAATGTCACAAGTAGGCAAAACAATTTCCCCAAAAGTAGTAATTGAATGTGTTAAAAAATGACAAATGAAAAAAGGGGTGAGATTTATAAAACCTGATAAGGGAAGGGGCATGGTAGTCATGAACAAAGGTGACTATAGTAAGAAGATGCTGGAAATTCTCAATACTGTCACTTAAGTATCACTTAATGAGATGAATAGGACATACATGAAAAATTAAGAGGGATTTACACGACTTATTTATTGAAGGTGGAATCACAACAGATGAGCTTAATTTTTTGGATGTTCTCTACCCAGTGACCCCAAGGATGTAATGATGGAAGTAATAAATAAGAGAGAAAAGGGACATTTTAATGCTGTTTAATGGGGAGGTAATATAATTAATGATATGGATGTAGGCAGAAATGCGCATGACAATGAAATGTTTGGGAGAGGCGAATCATGAAATTTTAGGTATAGGATACTTACCTCCCCCAGTGGTAAAAATTACAAGAGTTCATTTATTACTACTTTTGGGTAAAAAAACTATGACATAAAAAGTATATTGCGTGAAAATTCGGAAATATTAATGGTTGATAATGAAACGAGAATGTATAAGGGAAAAAACACCCGTAATATACAAAAAAGGACAAAACCTTAAGAATATATTTGAAACAAAATCAGAGAGAGAAATTCAGGGAATGATAAAAAAAATGTGGTTCCTGTTTTTATTACAAATTTATTTTGGAAGGGAACGAGATGGATGTTAACAATACATGAATTAGGATAGTAGGTAAATATCACTGTGATAAGAAAGAGTAGTTTATTGCACAACTTGTACTCAGTGCCAAGTCTTCTATATAGGGAAGATGGATAGAATGTTTAAGAAGTGAATATGTGAACATTTAAGGGATATAAAAAAGGGAAAAGACACTAGTTCTTTAGCCAAACACTGTACTGAATTTCTTAACCATTCCTTTAAGTTTTTTGTTATAGAGGCTTTAGACATCTCTGAAAGAAGAGGAGGGACATGGACACTCCTACTAGAAAAACATGAATTGATTTGGCAGTTGATGCTAAATGCAACATCCTGACCTGGATTAAATGGAAAACTATCTACATTTTGCATATTAAAATTAAAAGCTCTAGAAAGATAGTTATTTCCAACGTATAGAAATTTGTAAAAAAGTTTTTAATATTTTAAAATATTTTATTTATATCTGAAAAGATTTTCTCTTTGCTTCAACCTCGTAAAATCTGTTTCTGTTATTGTTTGGTGATTTGTTGTTATATTATTGTTGGAAGTTTTCAACATGAATTTGTTTTTGAAATTTGTATTTATTTTTCTTAAATGAATCTAATTATATATTTTTTGTGTGGATTATATGTATTTTATAGGTCTCAAAATAATATAGCACAGACTAGTTCACATTCAATATCACATATCACATGGAATTTTTTTTTTTTGGAAGCTAAGCAGCTGTAGGCTTGGTTAGTACCTGGATGGAGGACCACAAGGGAACACCAAGTGCTGGGGTTGTGTGTCTGGGGGAAGTGATGTCATTGCAGAAGGTGGTCATGTGATTGTTCTTTGCTATAAAACTTCCTGTGAAGTATGTTGAAGTTTCAAATTATTGAGATAAAAGCATTTATTGGAGATATATATATATATATATATATATATATATATATATATATTTTTTTTTGCTAATGACATTTTTGCTCATTAAAGTGCATTTTTAATATTCATTTGGGAGTAGGCCTTTGAGAATACACACATTTTGTGGATTTAATTGAACGAATATATGGAGTGAACTGTTGGTAACTGTAAGGAACACAGAGAGTGTTTTTACTTTGTTGGTTTAATTGGTGGTGTTGGTGTGAAGGATTGGGGAAAAATGTTTACACCTTCTCTACTCTGGCTTTTAGGGCCATTAATTTTCAAACACATATGTCTACAACTGTCTTTCCTCATGACAATTTCTTCTCAAGTTATCAGACACTCCATAAAATGCAGTTATGATGCAGCTGATCTCTCTGCTAGATCATCAGCATCTTGATCTACCCTCCAGAGGTATTCTTGACTGAGATTGCAGCCTTTGCCTGATGATTTCAAGGCAAAAATTATGGATGCATCCCTAGACAATTCCACCATTTTTGGTGCAAATGCTGCTGCCCTCTTCAAATCCCTCCAAGACAAAGGGAAAGAACTGCAGGAACTGAAACATATTTTTATCTCCCCATTTCCAAAATATCATAGAAAATTTTCCTCCAAGACTAATTTTATAAGGAAAAAGACCAATGATTCTTCTCACCCACACAAGAAGTGCACATAGACAGATTCCACCTAGGTCTCAGCCATCATCTGCACAAAAGGCGCCCTTTCAGACAAACAAGGTAGTCTGTGACTACCTGCTCATACTCACAGAAGTACCTCTTTCTCAGCATCTTTCTCATTTCCTTTCCTTTTGAACATGCATAACCACAGACAAGTGGGTCCTTTCCATTGTGCAAAATGGCTATTTCATGATTTGGAAAGCCATACCTTCCTTCATGGGGATCCCACAACCCCCAAGGAACCAGATCCATCTCTTTCCACATGTGATTCAAGACTTGATTTCACAGGGGATTATACAGGTAGTTCCCTTCATGGAAATAGGAAAAAGCTTCTATTCCAGGATGTAATAAAGTACGCAGGAAAGATGGTCCTTGGAGACCAATTTTAGACTTATCCCAGCTCAATCTTTTTCTACAAGTCCCCACTTTCAAAATACTCACTCTACAAACTCTGTTACCCCTCTTACTCATGCTGGCCTTTCGGGTTTCCCTAGACATCAAGGATGCATACCTTCATATTCCCATTGACCCTCTGTTCAGGAAATTCTTACGGTTTTCTGTTGCTTCCTCTCATTTTCAGTTTTGTGCTTTGCCCTTTGCCCTTTGGACTCTCCATGCCTCCAAGGATTTCATAAAATGTTTGCCTCCTCTCATTGCCTTCTACAGACTACAGGGAATTCTTATCTACCCTTACTTGAACACCTTGCTTATTCAAGCAAAACATCCAGATATGCTGCAACAGAACCTTCAAACCACCATCTCCTTGCTCCTAAGCCTAGTATTGACTGTCAACTACAACAAGTCTTCCCTAATCCCCTCTCATGATCAGGTTTTCCTGGGCTGCAGGATAAGGACAGACCTTATGATGGCCTTTCTACCTTTGGAAAAAATGCAGTCTCTTCTGACTTACTTCCAACAGTTCCTTCCTCTTACCTCACTGACAGCCAGAGTGTTCCTCAGGATGCTAGTGTTCATGGCTTCTGTTATGCCAATGCTACCTCTAGGCAGACTTTACATGCGAAAGTTCCAGTGGTACCTGAAAACACTCTGGTCCAATCATGCTCCCCCTCTTGAGCTTCTACCTTGCCCGAAGAAGAAATTGATTTGGTGGATTCAATATCTCAGAATCCAGGACTCCCCCTTCAGCCACCTCATCCATTTCAGGAGCTGTTTAACAATGCCACAGACCTGGGGTGGGGAGCAACTTTGGGGAACCTAAAGATCCAAGGCCTGTGGCCTCCTTTGCTAAGGAAGCAATACATCAACATAATAGATGAGGGCTCTGATTCTGGCACTTCAAGCCTTCCATTCATCTGTTAAACCAGGTCCCTTTAATCTGTTCATAGACAACACCACAGTACTTTGCTATGTGAACAAACAGGGGGGACAAAGTCTTACTACTCTGCAGTTTGGCACTCCAAGACCAGCAGATTGCCATACAAGCAAAGGTCATATTAACAACAGCTTACATTCCCGCAGCTCAAAATATTCTAGCAGACACACTGAGCAGGTCCATGACACAAGCCCATGAATGGATGATCCACAAGGATGTGTTTCTGGACATTCTCCACCAGTGTGGTGCACCTCAAATTGGTATTTTTGCCTCCCCTCTGAACAGACAACTTCCAAAATTTTGTACCAGAGTACCGCATATACTGTTATGGAAGGTGGATGCCCTATCATTCTCATGGACGGAGATGTTTCTCTACACATTCCCCACCCCCCACCGCACTTATTCAGAAAGTCCTGCTTAAGATTCAGCAATACAAACCAGAAATGTTGCTGGTGACCCCCTTTTGGCCAAGACAGTATTGGCCCCCTCTTCGTCTGCAATTAGCCAAGGGCAATCATCACAAGTTACCTCACAGGCTGGATTCCCTCACACAAGACAAGGGGTCTCTTATTCACCCAAACACTGAATCTGACTCTGTGGGGGATAGGCTTCTGATTCCTTTCAGACACCTTTTCTCTGAGGATGTGCTTCTAGTCCTGCAGGAGGCCAGGAAACCCAATAGACACCCTACTTATCCAAATGGGAGAATTTATCCATCTGGTGTCTTAACAGGTGACTAGATCCATTTTCAGTGTGGATATAACCCTAGTCCTTTCTTATTTGTACAATCTTCTCAGGGTTGGATTGGTTTATTCTTCAGTTAAAGACCACTTTTCAGCCATTTCTGTATATCTGTCTTTATCTCTTCCTCCTTTAACTTCTAGGCTAGATGGTAAGCTTTTTTTTTCATCTGAGTGACGCCTCCAGGTGCATCGGCAGTTACCGCCTACTGCTCCTCTAGGCGTCAAATATTACTTGTTCGTACTTGCATTAATAATTCCAAAAGCATGCTTCATACAAGGTATCAGAATATTTTATCTTGATGCATACATGATGACAAACACAATTATATTGATATTTGACCTCCGTCAATGAGTATTTGTTAGAATTGTAAGGTGATAACTTCATTTTTAAAGGCTCAGGCCACACCCACTAGGAGTTAAAGGTACACACTCAAAAGAGTTGTACTGGAGGGAATGAGTTAAAAGATGTCCTTCACATCAGACCTACCAGTAAGTCTGTTCCATCTCCCCAGGATTTAATTTTTTTTGGAAAAACTGACACAGACACCCTTTGAATCTGCAGCTTCAGCTTCTTTGAAATTTTGCACATGGAAAGCTGTTTAACTGGCACCCATCACTTCTGCTAGAAGAGTTTCTGAACTTCAAACATTAATGGCTTCACAACCCTTTCTAATTTTACATAGGGATAGGGTGTCTCTTTGTAGCAACCATTCTTTCATGCCTAAAGTGGTTAATGACTTGCCCCTTAGCCAATCTGTTCACTTACCTACCTTTTTCCATACTCTTCAAAACTCAAGTGAAAGGGTGCCTCACACCTTGGATGTACATAGACAACACAGATTTTACCTGTATAAGAGCACATCCTTTAGAAAGTCTGAGCAACTTGGTTTCTTTTCACCTGATGATGCTAGGAAAAACCTCTCTCTAAACAGACTATTTCCTTCTGGATCTCTGGGGTCATTTTTTTCTAAGTGTCTCAGGGAAAAACTTTCTCCTCCTCAGTTAAAGCCCAATCCACTAGAGCTGTAGCCTCCTTTGGGGTTGTCATCAAGGCTCTGGACACTGCCTCTTTCCTGGAAGCAGCTACTTGGTCCTCTGTCCACACTTTCACAAAACACTACAAATTGGACTCATCTCCAGATCCAGAGCAGGTTTTGCCAGGGCAGTTCTGCATGATTTCATGGAGACTTCCTGTGTTCCAACCTCCCTTTCCCACTCATGAGCTTTAGTACTGTTCCTCATATTATGAATACTGCAACACGGGAATAGAAGGACATAGAATAGTTGTGTAAAATCTTACCATAACCATAGACGTTTTTCTCTTCCATGTTGCAGTATTTCTATCCCACCCACCTTCCCACTTCATTCATGTTTTTCTTTGGATGATATTTGGCTTACCTCTTATCCTTGGACTACTGTTCTGAATGGGGCATTCATTTTTGAGGATGCTATGTGCAGATGTCACTTTTATGGCCTATGTCGGCTGCATCCTATGTGCAACATTGCATGTACCTAGCAGTAGCTTATGTTTTTGGTATACTGCCTGGCCGTTTGGGTTGCTTAGGTGGGTAATCCCTCATGTTATGAATACTGCAACATGGGAATTGAAGGACATCTATGCTTCTGGTAAAACTGAGAAAAACTTTGGTTTGACTACAGGTATTGAACTGGTTTTTAATTTATCTGGTCATGAGTTGTCTGATCTACAAATTTGAGTGCTTAATAAGGGATTAAAGTTTGTGCCAGCGAATAAACGTGTTCACAGATTTGGTCATCGAACTTGAGGAATTTGGCAGAAATTTACAATTAAGGAAAATATTTGGTGAGACTGATAATGACAATCGAACTGTTGGTGTTAGAAAACCAAGTTTATTTATTACGAATATTAATCCCACTATTGAGGTGCTCTTAAGAACTTGTGAGGAACAGCTGCGTGCACAGAAGGAATATAATTCCAACAAATGTTTTTATAATATCTCTCATGATGAGAGGGAAGCTTTGATAGCTCTATGTAATAATCCTGATTTAACCATATGATCAGCAGATAAGGGGGGGCTATGGTTTTGATGGACACCACTTGGTATAACCACAATATTAAACTTATGTTGCAAAGTGTTACTAGCTATGCTAACATAGTTTTGCAGGAGGTTGATGATATTATTACATTTGTCAAGAATACTTTAGTTGATTTTAAGTTATTGGGTATCATTACGGAAGTGGTGTTTAATTTTGTGTTTATTGAGTACTCTGTTATCCCTATCTTTAAAGCCCTGCCCAATATACACAAAAATTGAAAAGACCCACCGCTTAGGCCAATTATTTCTGGAAGATGGTGGGCAACTGAAAATTGTTCTATATGGGTAGAATACCAACTTAAACATGTGGTAACTAATGAATCTATAATATTCAAGGATACAGCGCATTTTTTGACTAAACTTTATGAGTTTTTGAATGCTGAATCGTCATGTAAACCCTTTTTACTAGTAACTCTTGATGTTCGTGATTTATTCACTATGATACCTAATGACTATGGTCTTCAAGCTATAAAGAAAATATTAAGTAATTATGATTCTATGACACCACAAAATGTACAAGTCCTGAAATTGCTAGAACTTGTCTTATGCCATAATGTTTTTCTTTTTAATGGACGTTATTATCTTTTTCTTCCTGTATATTAGTAACTCTGGATGTGAGAAATCTGTTTACTGCCATCCCTAATGAGTATGGGTTGGAGGCTTTAAGGGAACTCTTACATGCCATGGAGAGGTGCACTAATGATAAACAGATTTTGATATGTACCCTGATGGATATAGTTCTCAGCAACAATGTTTTCATGTTCCAGGACATGCTCTATTGGCAAGCATGGGGCGTCGCCATGGGCACCCCATGTGCCAACTCCTATGCCAGTTTGGTGATGTACCATTGGGAGGAGGGGTTTGTCTTTAATACAGCTTTTTTTAGCATGTCCGGCTATACAGACATGTTGTAGACGATATTCTAATCATTTGGGATGCTGATATGAACCTCTTACAGGAATTTATATCCTATCTAGGTACTACTACAACTTTTCAAAAGTTCACAATGGAAACCTCTCTGTATGAAATACACTTTTTAGATGTAACTATTGGTAGGAATGAGAGGGGAGGATTGTCTACCTCACTTTATAGAAAAACTTGTTGGAGGAATGCCTTACTACATTTTGGTAGCATGCATCCCCGTTTCATTTTTCCCAGTGTTGTTAAGAGTCAATATCTAAGGATTAGCAATATCTGTAGAGATCCTGTAGATAGATTACTACAACTTAAACTCTTAGATGAACTTTTTCTAGACAGAGGATATACAAAAGAGGTTATAAATGGTGTAAGGGGAAGTTTGGCATACAGTCCTTTTGATATTTCAAAAGGCAGTAAAGTTTATAACAATCTGAAGATATAGCGTAAAGATAGAGGTTTGGGGAGGTTGATCACACCCCAGTCAGGCCGTTTGGCAGTTACCATCAGATATACTAATGATAACAAGAATATTACAGGGATTATAAAGAAAAACTGGAATGCTCTAATAACAGATCAACGCCTTCCTGACCTACTAGGGACTACTCCTTGTTTTAGGTATAAGAATAGCAAAAATTTGAAAAGGTTACTTTGTATTGAGAGATTCAATGAAGGTTTGGTTAAGGATCCAATGGGTATAAATTATGGTACGCATCCATGTAATAATTGCAATCTATGTAAGTATATTACTAGGGAACAAGAATTTGTACATCCTAGCATGGCTTATATGTTTACCCCTCGATTGTATGCCTCGTGTAACAGCACTAATTTAGTATACCTGGCTACTTGTATGAAATGTACAGCTTTTTATGTGGGTATGACCTCTAGAAAGCTTAAGGAGAGGATATATAATCATATCTATGACATTAATAAGTCAGTCTCTACTGATGCATTAGCAAAACATATTACCACCTACCCTGAGCATGTTTTCTCATTTAGAGTTTTGCAAATTGTTAAATTAAATAGACGAGGGGGTGATAGTTTTAATTATCTTGAATCAGTTGAACTGGGTTGGATTTTTAAATTAAGAGCCCACACTGAGCCTGGCATAAATCAATATGTTAGTATCAGAGCAGCTTTAGTAGCCCGTAGGTAGATGGTTGTTTATTTTATTTTATATTTTTATATTTTAATCTATATATGCATACATATATTTTTATTCTATACACATACAGCGTAGTCTATATACATCTGGTTTGTTAGATGTCTATATATTTTTATATTGTTCTGACGCAGCTTAGTAAGGTCTTTTGATGTCCTTATGACTCACAAAGCTTTGATATGCAGTGTTTCTACACTTTGCTCTGATTAACTAATTGTTTAATTGACTTTGTTTTAATATGTTAATTATATCAATTTGTGATTTGAGAGTTGTATATATAAGCTTTTCTGAAATGTTTTTAGTCAAACCTGAAGAAGCGTGTATTTGAACACGTGAAAGCGCTTGTTTTATTAAAAGTCTACTCTATTTGATATATATTTTTTCATGGTGGTCCTGTTTCCACTTTTCATCTACATTATTATTGGCAGAGATGGGGAGTTGCCATGGGCACTCCCTGTGCCAAGTCTTATGCCAATTTGTTCCTAGCCCAATGGGAAAAGGATACTATTTTTAAAGTAGATCATGCATGGAAGCAACATTTGGCTTTTTATACACATTTTGTTGATGACATGTTTTTTTTTGTGGACTGGTACTATAGAAAATTTAAAAAATTTTGTAGACTATTTGGATAAATCTACTACTTTTTTTAGTCATTTACCATGAACTACTCCTTTAGTGAGATAGACTATCTTGATGTTAAACTAGAACAATCTTTTGATGGGGTTATACACTCCAGGGTTTACAGGAAAGCATGTTGGAAAAATGGGTTCTTGTCCAAAAATAGTATGCACCCAAGCTTTGTATTTGATAACATAGTGAAAGGGCAAACACAGCAGCTATCTAGACTTTTTACGGACGATGAGATTTTTACACATGAGCTAGATGACTTTGCTGATAGACTTATGGATAGGGGCTATAGGGGTGATACCATCAAAGAAATAATGGTGGACACAGCCAGATTAAGAGAAACTGTGGCAGTACCTTGGTTGTCACAAAAGGGGTTGTTGAATAAATATAATAAGGTACTTTCACACCAGCGACAGAGGAATAGATTATCTTTTGGCAACAAGAGTTGGGTTCCCTTACACATTACTTATAGTAGTGACATTAAATGGGTGCAAGATGTCATTAGAGACAACTGGAAGATATTGAGAACTGATGACACATTGCAATACTTAGTAGGTGAGCAACCCAATTTTGTTTTTAAGAAAAACAAAAACCTTAAGCAGATCCTTTGTGATCGTAAGGTTAGTACTAATAAAAATAATGATAGGGATGGGCACCTTTCCACGTCAGCATTGTAAGGCTTGTAAATTTCTAAATAAGGATTTTTGTTTTGTACCCCCTGTCACTTATAAGGAATGTGTCCCTAGAGTTTTGGCTACGTGCCTTTCCCAGAATATAATCTATCTAGCTATCTGCACTTGCTGTGCCTCATTTTATGTAGGCAAGACAAACTGCAGGTTAAAGGATAGAATTTTAAGACATTTATCAGGAATAAGACTAAGAGATAAGCATAATGCACTGGCTGTGCAGATAGAAAGTCATAAGGGATATAGTTTTGTCTTTCAAGCGCTACAGCGTATTCATGCTGATATTAGGAAGGGAGACATTGTGAATAGCACCGAATACAATGAAACTAGATGGATTATTGAAGTGGGAACAAATAAATATCCAGGTCTTAATTGTGTGGTGCCTTTAAAGCCAATACTTAGTAGGCGTAGACCCTATATTAATCTGCATTAATTGTTTTATTGATTTTATTCTGTGATTGGTTGATTTGTCTTTTAAATATCATTATTTTATCTGAATGTTGTATGTCTGAAGAAGGGTTTTTTACCCGAAAGCGCTAACATTCAACGTTGTTTCAATAAACGGTTCGATTTAGCCTGGTGGTCTGTGGATTTATCTTTTCTTTGTAAGATTTTACATGACTATTCTTTCTAACAAGCATGTAAAAACTGTCATTCTAAATTACAATTTGGACTTTTTATAAAATTTTATTTCATAACCATATGTAAATATTTTAATCAAATAACCATCTGTAAATGTTGCATTTGTTACAATCAGACCTTTTCTAAAATACTATATTAGTGATGTATTAACTATATTGAATGCCAAAATATGTTTACTACTATGCAATTCAATAACTGTATAACTATCATATTACCACTGTTGGAACTTTTCTCCCCAGGCCTTATTTGAAAACAGACTCTGCTACCATTTTGGCAGGTATTACTGCTACAGGTAATCATATTAAAATGTTAAAATCACTTTATTATAAAGGAAGATTGTATTTATTTTGACATTTATCACTTCAGAACTTGTGTAATTAAATAATGAGCATTCTTTAGATAAGCTTAATTTAATTGTTAGTATCATTAGTTTATGATTAGTTCTGTCTTCTGTTTATCCACCCATCTGTCTATGTAAATGTAGATTTAATTCATTGTTTTTATATTTTGTTGAAGGCTATAGCTGAGGTGGTAGAATCTTTTTTTTTCTGATATGAAATATATTAATGTCTTTATTTGGAGAACTGCAATTATTTTGGTACAGTCATCTGATTTTTAGTCACTTGCACATTTCTCCTTGTCTGTTAGCTCCAGTGCTTTCTGCCTCTTTTATGGACTTACACAGAGCCCTTAGGACTGCGGTGGTGGTGCTGCTGTAGCGTTGTCGCCTCACAGTAAGACGTTGTCCCGTTCGATTCTCAGCTATAGCGGCTTCTGTGTGGAGACATGTGTGAATGGGCGGTACCTTCATTGAAGGTTGTGCGTCAGAGCTGGCAACTCGGCACGTAAAAATCTTCTGCCAATCATTAGCGGACCGGAGTTCCACTGTGGCGACCCCTAACCGGGAAAAGCCGAAAGACACAACAACAACAGAACCCTTAGGAATTCTAGTATGAATAGGCAGAACAGTATCGGAGATGTCCAAAATGAAAATAATAAGAATGATACCATATTAGCCGGCACTCCGGGTTTAGGGTGTGCTCTATCTGGTGAAAGGAGTGGGAGTTATGGATGAATTTATTTCTTGTTGTCGAACACTAGTAATAAATATTCCTTTCACATGTAACAGAGTTAACAGAAAAGTTAAAAAGGCTAATGTGTTCAGAAACCACTGCTTATTTTAACCTGCAAATTTTGGCCGAGTACTGTGAACTATGTTTTTCATCACTGTCTGAGGCATTCAGAAGCCCTGCACACCACTGGATGTATCAAATCTTTTTTTTCAAAAAAGGTAATGTACAGTGGCACATACAGGTGCTATTGAACGGCTTGCTTCTGTATGTGATAGTATCAAACCCAAACAGTTGTTACTTGACACCAAAGACATTAACAGGCAACTGAAATGTCAGATAGAGGTTTGGAAACTAAACAAAATTGTTATATGAACAGTAATGCATTCTGAAATGGAATAACACAAAAAATAAGTCATAAACTTAAACAACGTTTGGATGATTATACACAGAATGCAGAATTCTTATGACAGTCTGCATGCAGCCTGGCAGTCTACTGCTAGAAGACAGAAAAGAAGAACTGACTTTTGTGACAATTTGGCGAGCTGCAATAATGTAACACCTTCAGAGAATACACGAGGAAGTAGTTCCCCACATATATCAGTGAGATCTTGTAACACCTCTATAGCCAGCATGGCATCTATACCCCGCCATTCCTCTTCTTGGTCTTTTAACAAAAGATATCTTCTCATAGTAGCCTGGCCAAGGAAAGCTATCCTCAGGCTGTACTAAGAGGTAATTTTACATACTATTCATACCTTTAGCATCTAGGCCAGAGCTATTTCTAACCACAGCAGTGTTACACAACATGTTTCTTTTTCTTTCGACTTTTCCCGGTTAGGGGTCGCCATAGCCGAACTCTGGTCCGCTAATGATTGTCAGTAGATTTTTTACGGGTGCTGAGGTGCCAGCTCAACGCCCAACCTTCAACAAAGGCACGCCCATTCTACGCATGTCTTTTGAATGCCACTCGACCGTGGGGAGGACATGCAGACTCCACACAGAAGGCGCTCCAGCCGAGAATCAAATAGGAGAACCTCTTGCTGTGAGGCAACAACGCTACCGCTGCACCACCGCGGCTTTAGCAGTGTTACACAACATACAACACACATTTTAATAATTTACCAGTTGTGGTACATGATGTACCTTCTGATTGTTTTTGACTGAAACATTTTAGGAACATTTTAACATCAATAGGACTGTTTATGAGATCACTATTTAGAATAGTTTTCTTATTATCCATAGTGGACATAGCTTTCTCTATCGAAACATGGACTTGAAAATGTCATGCCCTAAAAGCATTGCAAAATAATGTTTCTTTATTAGACCAATTGAAAAAAGTAAGAATGTTGTGGTACTGCACAGCTTTTAGTAATAAGAACTGATTTACATGCGTTTGCTTCATTATTACGCTTATACTGTTGTGCGTAAACAAGTCGATCTGAGGATAACAATCCAAATGGTAACTTTACTATAATAATATGTTGCTCAGCATTCTTTTATTCCTTTAGATACATAGATTCATGAAACCATTGAGATGCCTCCTATAGGTCCTGTTGTGGCAGCTAAAATTGACAAACCTCTTAATGGTTATCTGTTCATAAATGTTTGGTGGTTTTTCATTATTGCAATTCATGATATTTGTTGGTCTTTAGACATATACTGGTTATCAGAGGGGATGAGGAGCCTCTGTTAATAATAGTAAGCATGAAATTGGTTTATAGACTTTTTTTCATGCTGAGAGTATTAAGATTAATTATATTATACAGCATCTTCGTTTTTAGTTAACTAATATTTTCTGACTACAGTTGAGGGCTATGTACAGCCATGAGGACTATCGTTGAAGATGACTGCACCTTAAAGTTGTATGGTAGATATTATAATTATATAGGCAATTTATTATTTATATGTAAAGGAGACTCCCATGCTAGCAGTACGACTTTTATAGGCATGTTAAATCAAAGTATGATTGTCCATGTTGTCAGTATTAGTACTCGTTAGATGGAGATTCATTTCTTAGCTTTTACTTTAAAAGAGTGTTTCAAGTTGCAAGATCATACAGGAAACCTGCTTATATTTCACCAAAAAAAAAAAAACCCCACCAGGCAGGCACTAAAGGAAGAATTCAATGCATGAAATTAGCTTAAATACAGTTTTATTACCGCTTTCATCCAAGAATGGACTTCATCAGAATAAACAGCATTAAAAACTCACGTAGTTATTTTTGGAACTATGACTACTTTCTATCAGTGGTTTCAAAAGTATAGGCGAAAAATGCTCATGTCTTCTAGCCATAACCTCATCAGCTTTGTTTTTTAAAGGTTCCATATTATAACCCCTTTTCAAAAACCATTGTGTGATGAACTCCACTTCTTTCAAAAAATCACTTTCATCGGTAGTTAGTCTGGAAGCTGAAATAAACTGCCCCTTAGGAATGTTGTTCACCATAAAGTGGGGCTGATTACTGCCGAAATGTAAATAATTACTAAAAATATCTTTTCTGTAAACTACACTATCAACCCTATTATTAAAAGCATTCCAAACAAGTGAAACGTCTAAACTGACATTCAAACCACATTGTCCAGTAGTAAATTTAAAAAAAATTGAACTATAATTTAAAGCACTAACAAATTCCTTAGCATCCAACTCATTCCCCTCCAAAATAAAGAATAAGTCATCTACAAATCAATTGTAATGAACTATATGAAATTTAGATAAGACAGAGTTCCGACTTTCATGTTCCCACCAGCCTAATACTAGACTGGCATAAGTGGGGACTGCCGCCGAACAAGTGGCAACCCCCTTATTCTGCTAAATGTTTCTATTAAACATAAAATAATTGTTTTTCAACATAACTTCCAACAAAAGACATCAAAAGTTAACATCTTTCGTATCAATTTTTGAAAACAAACATAAAAAATTCCTAACAAACTCAATACCCTCATCGTGTGGTATACAAGTAAAGAGAGACGTAACATCAACAGTTAGAAAAACATTCTTAGTATTATCAAACATATAACAAACAAAAACTACTCTCAACTTATCCAAAAAGTCCCAAGAATCTTGGATAAATGATGGTAAACCTTGAACAGTGGGATTTAAGACAGAATCAATGAAAAGAGACATGCCTTTAGAAACATAACCGGGAGCAAAAACAATTGATCAAAATGGTGGTTTGTTGATACCTTTTATTTTTATTTTATTGTAAGTCCACAAAAGAATCCAGGCAATGAACTGCTCTCAGAGCAACACAAAAAATATATAAAATCCAATCTTAATAATCCAAAGTGATGCTTCTGGTATGATAAAAAACGATGGATGCCTCGGCTCGGACACACAGCACTTTATTAAACAACAGTCACAGAATTAAATCACGTTAAGCGCTTTCATCTGTACCAGCAGACATCCTCAGAACGTTAATCTCAATGTTTCTACAATACTTAAATAACGCTGCTGACCCAATTTTGGCGCCAACCTTATCCAAAAAATCCAAACTTCACAGAGCAGAAACAGGCTGAAAGAAATCACCACGGCATAAAACCAAAGGGTAGTTTTATTTCAATAAGTACTTTCACAAATACTGTTGCTTCATCAGATCTTAACACACCATAAAATACTCCACATTTATTTCTTCCTCTTAAATATAATCATCCAATGGGAACAATGTGCATTCCTATGTCACTAAGCAACATACCACTTCCCTGTTAACTATATAGTGACCAAATTCTAGGAACAGCATGACTACAGTCTAAGCTATATTTCAAACAGCATATACATGTAAAATACATATAAACACTTTATAATAATCTGTAAAAAATAAAATAAAATGAAATAAAATATTATACCAAAAATACATATAAACAACTAAAAATACACAAAAGTACATTATATACATGTCCAGTACAATCATCTTTTCAACCTCCGTGCTTCTAAAGTGGAGTTAATCGAAATGCGGTCATTCAACCGTGGACTCGACTGTGCCCTCAACCTCAGAATCCAAGTTCTGCTTGTTCTGTTGTGTTAACTGTATCTCCTTTCCTGTCATCTGACAGCAAAACTTCTAAGACTAAGAACTTAAAACTATGTTCATTCCCCATATTACTAATATGTTTGGCTATGGCACTATATTTCAAACCTCTGTGGGTATAATATAGGTGATCTTGAATCCTTTCTCTCAGCCGCCTGTTGGTCTTCCCCCCATAAAATGATGGGCATTTTACACATCTAGCTAAATACACCAAATTCTTGGTGTTACAATCACCTCGGGCCTTCAACTTATATTCCTGCCCAGTAAAAGGATGTATAAACATATTTGTTTCATGTATATATTCATGATAACCTGCATTTTCCACATTTACATGTCCCATAGAAACCCTCATTATCAACTGAACACTCGGTGATCTTCAAATAGCATAACCTATACTAAAGTGATTTTTTATTATTGTTCCTATATGTAGGCTGTTGTTGTGTCTTTCGGCTTTTCCTGGTTAGGGGTTGCCACAGCGGAACTCCGGTCCGCTAATGATTGGCAGTAGATTTTTACGTGCCGAGTTGCCAGCCCTGACACACAACCTTCAACGAAGGTATGCCCATTCATGCATGTCTCCACACAGAAGATGCTCTAGTGGAGAATCAAACCAGACAACGTCTTACTGTGAGGTGACAACGCTACTGCAGCACCACCACCGCAGTCCATAAGTAGGTTATATTCCAACTAAATCTTCTATCCTAGAACCTCCCTGTAATACATGCCAATGTTTCTGAAAAATATTTTTCAGCTAGTGATCATCTGTGGAATAGGTCAACATAAACTGCATTTCTCTCTGCCTAATCTTATCTACCCTGTCTACCCTATCATCTATCCGTGCTGTAGAGAAATATGGCCTAGCTGCAATGCCCCTATCTGTCTTCACTATGTCCTGCATTTATCAATTACTTTATATCCCCTCTGTTGGAACTCAAGTCCCATCTGCTCTAAATTATTATCAAATTGCATATCATTCACAGTGAGTCTACTGGTCCTCACCATCTGTCCTTTCAATACATTGTTAAAAACTTGATTGGGGTGCATACTAGTCTGATGCACATATGTGTGATGAAAGCAGTCCTTCCTATACATTGTTGTCTGAAGATTCCCCTGTTGAGCCTTAAACGCCACCAAATCTAAGAAATCTACTGAATGTAAAGAGCATTTTGAAGTAAATTTCAAAAAAGGTTTACTGCCATTCACAAATTCCAAGAAAGAAAGAAAGAAAGTGCTCCTGCATTCCTGTCCATAACAGGAACAAGTCATCCGCAAAACAACAATATAATCTAATGTATCTATTGTATGGGGAAGTTAGAATATAGGCCATCTCCCATCCAACCATAGCGACACCAGAATCCTGCCTGTAGAAGTGAACGCATTGAACTCCAATACCAAGGTCATTAGGGAACACAAAGACTTTACTAGGATCATAAAATCTTTCCTTAAGAAGAATCCCTTTTACCATCTCCACCCCTTCTTTATTAGAAATGGATGTAAATAATGAGGTCCCATCCATAGTAATCAACATCAATGTAGATGTGTCATTATCAGTGTTCTCGCTAAAGAATGTGTACAAATCTTTAAATAAAATGCTCAGAATCTCTTAAAACAGTAGTATATATTTCAACTACAAGACGAAGATTTTTCCACATGTATGGAAATTGGCTCCATCACCCACCCTGCCCCTGCTACAATGGGTCTAAACAGAGGTCTCACGGGGTTCTTATGTATTTTAGGTAGGTCAGTAAATGCTGGAACTAATGGTTTTAAAACTGAAAAATATTGGTGCAGCTCCTTAGTCATACAACCATTATCAAAAAAAGAAGTTATGTACTCACCATAATGTTCCACGTGAGTTGTTCATCTTGCCTTCATTCTTTGCTGATGGGTTCGGAGCTGATCCTCGGCTCTGACTCGGCCAACTGCAAAAGCTCAAGATCTTCAACCAGCTCAAGGCCAGTCATCTATCCCATGATGCACCCTGATCTTCCTTCAGATCTTGTTTGCTGCCTGATTACTTTAGCAGTATAAATATGCAACTCAGAGAGTTGGATAAGAGACAAAGCACCCTATATGGACCTCAAGTAGACTAGATGGGGTTGGAGGATGGGATGTAAGAATGAAGGTGAGATGAACAACTCACATGGAACATTATGGTGAGTACACAACTTCTTTATGTGCAGTTGTTCTATCTCACCATTCATTCTTTACTGATGGGTAGCATCCCAAGCACCATCTTCTCGGATGGCTCACGGGAGTATATTCCTCAGAACTGTGGCACCAAAGGAAATCCTGTCCTTAGAGGCCTTATCTACTTTGCAATGAGTGATAAAGGTATGAGGTGTTGACCAGGTAGCTGCAGCTGCACAAATAGAGTCTAATGGTAACCTCGCAGGAAAGGCTAATGAGGTTGAAATAGCTCTAGTAGAGTGGGCCTTTACTTTTTGTTGCAAGGGGGCATTTTGTGAATTATAAATAAAGGAACTTGATTGGATGGGAGATAGGAAACTCACCCCAGGGATCAGTTCTGTGGCTCTGCTTGACAGGGGCACAGGAAAATAATTTTCTTGGGTCGCAAAAGCCAGGGTACCATTTGGCTAGGCTTATATAGGCCCTAGGGCCAATAGCCTAGTACCTACCTATGATAGCCATCTTGACAAGGTTACTTTTGTCACTGAGGCACCCTTCTTTGACTCTGAAAAGGAAACTAAGAGTTTATCGTTGACCTGAATTTTTTCATTCTGTCTAGGTAAAATCGGAGTTGTCTATGAACATCAAGTTTCTGCAGCATGTGTTCCATCCTATTTGTGTATTGGGGAAAGAAAACTGGCACCTCAACAGATTGGTTAAGATTTGCCTCTGAACAAACTTTTGGTAAGAAAGATGGATTAGTTCTGTCATTATGGAAAATCAGATAAGGAGGTCGGATGGTTAAGGCTTGCACGTTAGAAATCCGCCAAGCAGAAGTAATGGCTATCAGAAAAATAGTTTTCCATGAAAGGAACTTCAAAGAACAGGATGAGGCTGGTTCAAAAGGAGGTAGTATGATTCTGGCCAGAACAAAATTTAGATTCCATGGCATGACTGGAGCTCTGATTGGTGGCCTCAAATGAATGTCACCTTTAAGAAATGCTTTAGCAAGTTGATGTGACATGACATTGGAGCCTTGGAAACCAAAATGAAAGTTTGATATCACTGCTAATTAAACTCTAATGGTAGCTGCAGCTGCTCCTTCACTGAAAAGTTTAGTTATGGATTCCAATATAAATGGGATTGGAGCTAGATAAGGATCAACATCATTCTGAGATAGATAAGGATAAACATCATTCTGAGATAGATAAGGATCAAAATCATTCTGAGATAGATAAGGATCCGCATCATTCTGAGATATATAAGGATCAGCATCATTCTGAGATAGATAAGGATCAAAATCATTCTGAGATAGATAAGGATCAACATCATTCTGAGATATATAAGGATCAGCATCATTCTGAAATAGATAAGGATCAGCATCATTCTGCGATAGATAAGGATCAACATCATTCTGAGATAGATAAGGATCAGCATCATTCTGAGATAGATAAGGATCAGCATCATTCTGAGATAGATAAGGATCAACATCATTCTGAGATAGATAAGGATCAGCATCATTCTGAGATAGATAAGGATCAGCATCATTCTGGGATAGATAAGGATCAGCATCATTCTGAGATAGATAAGGATCAACATCATTCTGAGATAGATAAGGATCAACATCATTCTGAGATAGATAAGGATCAGCATCATTCTGAGATAGATAAGGATCAACATAATTCTGAGATAGATAAGGATCAACATCATTCTGAAATAGATAAGGATCAGCATCATTCTGCGATAGATAAGGATCAACATCATTCTGAGATAGATAAGGATCAGCATCATTCTGAGATAGATAAGGATCAGCATCATTCTGAGATAGATAAGGATCAACATCATTCTGAGATAGATAAGGATCAGCATCATTCTGGGATAGATAAGGATCAGCATCATTCTGAGATAGATAAGGATCAACATCATTCTGAGATAGATAAGGATCAACATCATTCTGAGATAGATAAGGATCAGCATCATTCTGAGATAGATAAGGATCAGCATCATTCTGAGATAGATAAGGATCAACATCATTCTGAGATAGATAAGGATCAACATCATTCTGAGATAGATAAGGATCAGCATCATTCTGAGATATATAAGGATCAAAATCATTCTCAGCGGCCCATAAAGAAAATCTTTTCCATTTGCTAAGATATAACTTTCTGGTAGCTGATTTATGAGAGGATGTTATAATATGTTGAGTCTCAGTTGAGAGGCTGGAAATCGTGGCTATTGTGGGAACTGGAGCAGTCAAGCTGTCCAGGATCCAGGGTTCTTCCAAAAGATAAGGCTGGAGGAAGGGAAATCAAATTTGCCAAGGTCAGCAAGGGGCTACTAGTATCATGGTCCTTCCCAGAAGTTTTGCTTTCTGTAATATCTTGGAAATAAGAGGGAAGGGGGGGAAATACATAAAGGAGACCCAGGGGCCAATTGTGCACCGGTGCATCCCTTGGGGCTTCCCCTGGCTGGGGAATTAGGGCAAAGTAGCTGCTGCATTTCATGTTTGTTGGGGTGACAAAAAGATTGCAGCAAGGCTGGCCCCACCTGTGGAAAATCCTTTCCGCTACTTGTTGCTTTAGTGACAACTCGTGAGGCAGTAATATTGTCCTGCTCTGCTTGTCTGCTATCACATTGGATTTACCCGGGATGTGCATTGCTAACAGAAAGTGCTGGGAGGAGATTGCCCACTGCCATACTCTCATGGCCTTTCGACACAGAGGATAAGATTTGGTTCCTCCTTGTTTGTTGATGTACCAGACTACTGACATGTCTGTCTGAATTGGAACTGTTTCCACAGTTAGAGAGTCTTGAAAGGACTGCAACGCTAGAAGTACCGCTCTCATCTCCAGGACATTTATATGCAGGTGAGCCTCATGTTTCTTCCACGTGCCTCAGGCTGTTCTTCTCTGAAAATGCCCCCCCCCCCCCAATCAAGGAAGCATCCGTGGTCACCGTGGCTGTGGGATTGGGTAGAATGAATGGACGTCCTTGAGATGCATGTTGAGACATCAGCCAGCATTGAAGGTCCTTCTTGCATGCATTCGTTATGACAATTTTATGTGACATTGGAAGTTCCTGAAAAGACCATTGCGAGGATAGGAGCCATTGTAGAATTTGCATATGCATTCATGTGAGGGGAATGGCAATGATTGCTGCTGCCATTGGTCCTAGCAATTTGAGTATCATTGAGACTGGGGCTTTTGTTCTCAGAAGAAGGTCTGATACTTGTTCTCGTAAGAGAGAAATTCTTTCTGGAGGTAGACTTAATGTCATAGAAACTGTGTTTAGTTTTACTGCTATAAAGATGGTCTGTTGCAATGGCAATAAGGCAGATTTTTCTGAGTTGATGGTAATCCCTAATTGATTGCATAGGTGTAAAGTTGTATCCCTCGTATGAAGAAGTTGATGCTTGGTGGTAGCAGTGAGGAGCCAGTCATCTAGATATGGAAACACCTGGAATCCCAACTATCTCAGGTGAGGGTTGACTACTGCCATACATTTGGTGAACTCTCTGGGGGCTGTAGTGAGACCAAAGGGCAGAGCACAAAACTGATAATGGGTGGCTCCTAGCCAGAAGGGTAGATGATCCTGGATGGTCTGTCCATCTTTATGTGGTAGTTCGCATTGACTGAAGCATGACCATCTGGAACTTCTTCTTTTTCACTGACTTGCTTAGTCTGCTTAGGTCCAGAATAGGTCTTCAGTCCCCTGTTTTCCTTGGAACTAAAAAGAACCTTGAGTAAGTTCATTCAGGATCCTTTTTGGTCTGCTGGGACTGGCTGGATGACTCTTTTGTCCAGCAACCTTTGGACCTCTAAGGCTGCTAGGTCCCTGTGACTGGGTGGAACATCTGGGATTTTCTTTACTAGAGGGGGTAGAGTGGCAAAGGAAATAGAGTATCCTCTGGATATTATTCTTTGTACCCAGCTGTCTTTTGTTACTTTTAGCCAGGTGTCTAGATACAAAGATAGGCATCCCCCGACTGTCTCCAGAGATGGACAGTCAGGCCTCCTCTCAGGAGCACTGATAGGGCTTGCCAAAGAACTGGTCTCTGTCTCCCTGGTTCTGCAGACCCCCCCCCTGCTGTATGGGCAGCATCTTCCATTATTACCCCCTCCTCTGCCTCTAGAGGGGGTGTCACCATGAGTGTTTTGGAAAGATCCTTAAGACTTATGGAGCCATATTTTTCCACCTCCCATCCCTTTAGGGTAAGGTCTGTTTGGGGTAGAAAAATGTATACTGATGGCAGACAAGGTCTTTCCATCTTTTTCACTCCTGGTAAGAGTTTCCTTTACCTTAGGTCCAAAAAGGGACGAACCATCAAAGAGGGTGTTCATGAAGGAAGACTTAAAGGGTTCCACAAAGTAATGTAAGTGCATCAAGGAATGTCTCCTGAGAGCGATTCCTGTACCTGCTGCCCTGCTTGTACCATCAGCTGCATAAGACAATAGACGCATGGAAGAGTTCACTATCGAATTAAGAGTGGAGAGCTGGGAAGTTACCTTGTCCGAAACTCCCACAGCTACTGAACCCTGTAGGGTGTCTCCTAGCTCATTCAGGAGATCCCTTTGTAACCTAATAAAATGTGTGAGGTAGTTCAGCGATCGAATAACAAAGGCCACTGAACTGAACATATGCTTCCCGTATCTGTCCATAATTCTAGATTCCCTATTAGGAAGATGAACAGATGAAGAAGTCTCCAATAATCACCACCATAGCATCAACAGGCATTCCTTTGGTAAGGTAAAGTCTGTCTTGTGGGCAAGTAATAAATTTATTAGGCCCCCTAGGGACAGGCTTCGTGGTGTCTGGGGACTCCCACACCCTTCGATTGAGTAATTCCAGCAACTCATCGAAGGGCGGAGACACCCAAGAGGTGGAGGGTTGAGATCCAAAAGGCTTCAGGAGAAATGACTCATCATCAGAAGGGTTAAGGGATTTCCAGCCACCCCTCTGTTTAAGAATCTCTAAGATATCTGCAAAGGAGATATCTTCTGAAGTGGACCGTGGGGAGCCTTCTGACTCATCCTAGTCAGTATCCAAAGTGACTGACTCCTGTGGGGAGTCCAAATGCTTCCTCTTGCAGAGTCTTTTCCTAGACACTTCTTCAGTGGGGGCTTCTGGAGAGGTCTCGAAGGAACATGGCTTACCCAATGGAGCTTCCTGAGGCTCAGGATCTCTACACTTCAATGGAGCATGTAATGAAGTGGCAGACACTGGTGCTTTCAGGGAGGGAGCTGCTCAAACTGATGGAGTGGTTGTTGGGGTGGACAAAGCCCTCCTCATAGCCTCAAAGACCCCACAGTGTTGATGAGAAGAATCTGTCGGATCCAAAGAACTGATGGAAATCATCTGTGCCAGTACAGAGGGCTCCGAGCCATAGGTCGGGGCCAAGCTCACTTGAGCCGAAGCCCGGAGAGGTAAAGTCAGCACTGACAAGTCAGACCGACTGTCCTCCCCAGGTCCGACCAGTGAGTGTTGGCGCTGAGGATATTAGGGCAGTCGGGGGCGAAAAACCTATAGAAGGTGTCTGACCCGAAGGGTCCATGATCATCAGTTCTGCTCTCTCTGGCTCCAAAACATCCATGCAAATTGTAGGAGGAACTAAAATCGGCTCCAAAGCCACCTGGGTCGGTGCCTATAAACTTTTCGCTAGCACCGGTATCTGTAGGAGCTTCTTCACCACACAGCCCACATCCAAATCAGACAGTCTACTTGAGGCCTGCGAGGAATGTGATGAAGCCACAGATTGCAGTATAGGGGAGTTTAAGGTAGGAGATACCGGCTCCAAGGTCAGGGACTGGCTCCTAACCATAATGACAGTCAGTTCCGAAGGCTGTGGAACAGATGACGCTTTACTGGAAGCTGACTTCGATGTAGATGAAGATTTTGTCGGCTCCGTCTTCGAGTGTTTGTCTGACTTATCCACTGATTCCTGAAATAAGGATTTAAGCACACTTTTTTCCATCAACTTTCTCTTTCTCTCATGCAACACTCTTGAGCTGAAGGAGTGGCATATAGAACAGCTTTCTTGCAGGTGAACCTCACCCAAGCAGTAAACACATTCAATATGTCCATCAGTTATGGACATCTTTTGCCCACATCTAGGGCATTTCTTGAAGCAAGACTTGGCTGTCTCTTTTTCCTGGTGAGACATCTTCCACAACAGCAATAAGATTCACACAACAACTATTCAAGCCTTGTAAGGAGAAAGGCTTTTAACAATCAACAGATTAGAGTTAAGCCCTGGTGACAGTCAGGGGTAAGTTCAACAGTAATCTGATTAATAGATTACTGATTAGTAAAGGTAACTATACACCCTGTAAAAAAGTAGGGCTAAACAACACACACTAATAAGGAAGAAACTCTGTGCCCTATGAAAATTAAGGGCTATAAACTATTACACTAAACTATGCTAGAATATATATAATTATATGCCCTACGAAAGAGCTAACACACACTTTTAGCTAAAGAGTAAAGAGAAATAAAGGGCCTAAAAACACGGCCGCTAATTCCTCTGTAATTAAGCTAATTCAAGAGAGATATGGAGAATAGAAGGCCTAACAAAAAAAAATGGCCTGAAAGATTAATTATCTAATCTAAATACACTCTTAACTACTATATCAATGCTAAATGGTTAAATTTTTGCTAAAATTATAACTATAATATTTAAACAAGAAAAGTTATTCACTGGCCAGAGCTGGTGAATATCCGATCAAGTTGCAAACAAGATATGAGAGAAGATTAGGGTGCATCATGGGATATGGAGTTGGCCTCGAGCTGGTTGAAGACCTTGAGCTTTTTCAGTTGGCCGAGTCGGAGCCGAGGATCGGCTCTGAACCCATCAGTAAAGAATGAACGGTGAGATAGAACAACTTCACATTGTGCATTCAATATGCCCCTTAACTGCTGTTCCAACTCTCCAAACCTCTCAGAACTCACCTTCTCATATGTTTTGGTATCTAGTAACATCTCGTTAATACAATCTACATAATAAGTTCTATTCATAACAATGATCAACCCACCCTTGTCAGCAGGTTTTATCATAATATTAATATCATTTTGCAAGGCAATTAAGGCTTTCCTTTCATTAAATGTCAAATTCTCAAAGTCTGTCTTCCTTTTTTGTTTCCCAACATTGCATATTTTTCATCCTCACAAAGTTTGATAAAAATCAAAAGAACAGTATACGATTGTGGTATGAAACTTCTAGCTTTCCAGAACACCATATCATTAACACTTCCATTATTACTGACATTGTTAAAAATTAAATTTCAATGCTACATTTCTTATGAACATATGTAAATCAATCAGTGTATCAGTTAAATCAGCTCTAGTTGCTGGAATGAAAGATAAACACTTATAGGTTCATAGGTAGGTACTAGGCTATCTGCCCGAGGGCATTTTTAAGTCTAGCTAGAGTGTGTCAGCTTTCGCCGCTCCATTGATTAATTAACTGAGCCTCTGTCAAGCAGAGCCAAAGAAGTGATCCCAGGGGTGTATTTTCTGTTACCCATCCACTCGTCAAGGCTTCTCTTGAAGAGTGTTAGTGAGGGGCTCTGCCTAATGTAGTTAGAAATTTTGTTCCAAAGCATGGGGAGTCTCTGTGACAGGAATCTATCCCTCCAGCATGTTCTATTTATTGTTGTGGTGAGGTTTAGCTCACTAGAGCACGTGACTCGCAGTGACTTGGATTTCTTTAGGTGGAGTATGTTCATCAATTCTGAGTTGGGCATAGCTTTGTAAGTCAGGCAGAGATCACCTGTGAGTAAGCGATATGCCACTGAGTACAGCCAGAGTTTTTTCAGTTGGGCTGCATAGGACATATGTTTGAGGCCAGTAATCCTCTTGGTGAGGTGCTTTTGTGGTCTTTCCAGCTGTTGGAAGTGTCTTGTGAGGTACATCCCAAATGTGGCATTGTACTCTATGCTGGGTCTGATGAGTGACGAGTAGAGGGGCACTATAACCTCTTTATTTATAGATGTGAACCCCTTAGTAATTAGATGGGCCACATTTATTTATTTATTGCAGTTGGTTTACCAGGATAGTCCATTGGGCCTTGAAGAACCCGTTTTCAATGGAGTCCTGGGGAGAAAAGCTCCAAAACAGAAAATAGATATACATTAACATTTGATAGTAATTTCTAGATACATTGAAGTAGCAAAACATAATGTCATTATAATTAGACAGTAAAAAGCCTTGGTACATGCAATTGAAGGAACAAAATGCAAAACATAAATGCAGATTAATGAACAAACATAGAAGGTGAATAAGGTAGATTATGGTATTTAAGGGCATTTAGTAGAGTTGGTTATGAGGGGTGGGAGCAAGAGCATTCCCATTGAGATGCTAGGTGTAAGAAAAGTGACTTCTTGAAGGTAGAGTGGTTAGAGGTAATGCGGATGTTAGGTGGTAGAGAGTTCCAGAGGCGAGCGAGGCTGAAGGAAAGGAGGTTTTTGCCTGGGGGATGAGTGGGTTTGTGCACTTCTAGTAAATTTTGATTATTAGACCTTAGCACCTTAACATAGAAGGATTTCCTAACTACTTTGGCAATATGATTGTCAAAGGAGAGATTACTATCTACCTGGGTCCCCAGATCTCTTATTACCTCTTCTGTATTAAGGGGGCTGCCGCCTATGTGGTAATTAGTGGGTGTTTTGTTTTTCCCAAATGAGATGACTATGCATTTTTTAGCATTTAGTTTGAGGTCATGACTTTGACACCAGGTGTCTGTCTCAGTAAGGCCTTTTTGAAGGATGCCTGTGTCAGCCAGAGAGTCAATTATGGCTCCCAGTTTGCAGTCATCGGCGAACATGGTTAGCCATAGTCCTCCTGTGTTTGCCTGTACTTCTGAGAAATATATGCCGAACAGTAGGGGTCCCAGAACCGAGCCTTGTGGGACACCACTTGTGACTGGTTTAGAGTCAGACCCGGAGCCCGCTATTCTTACCGTGTGAGTTCTGTCTGTAAGGCAGTTGGCAAACCATCTTCTGACGTAGGGGTTTATGTTCAGGCTGGTGAATTTTTCTTTAATACCTGAGTGAGGAATTATTTAAAACATTCAGTTCAAACTCTGTCAGAGATATTATATACCATGTTTAAATGTTCTGAGTCCACATTTTCTTTATTGTTCTGACACCAGTTTCCTGGAATGACTGTTTCCTCTTGTTCCTTATTCACTTCCTTCCTTCTGAAACGGCAATGGAAGTTCCATAAAAACCTGGTTGGACAAATAACTCCTGTCCTTCTGTAATATTACAGGTTCATTAGAAGCCAAATTTAAGCTGGTTTCACCTTGAGCAGGTAAGTTTTCAGCAAAAAGATTACTAGCAGCCAAAGTCAACTTCTATCACTTTCCAGTTGTTTGTCAAAATAGCTTTTATATTATTAATATCTATAGTCATATCTAACATACATGTCACGCCTCTATTTTTGGAACTATGACTATTATATTATGACATAATATTAAAAGTTTTCTGAAAGGGAAGAGGTTAAAGTTGTTAAAAAAGTGAATGTCTCTAAATTCCTTCATTTATTTTTTTAATTGTTTAGTTTTAGAATTTCATTGGTTATGTGTTTGAATAAATGTACGTGAGTTTTTAATGTTGTTTATCCTGATGAAGTCCATTCTTGGATGTAAGCGGTAATAACACTGTGTTTACACTAATTTCGTGCATTGAATTCTTCCTTTAGTGCCTTCCTGGTGTTTTTTTTTTTTTTTGGTGAACCTGCTTCTGTTTTCCTCCTCCATGCTTCTGGTTGCCACTGTAGTAATCGACAGCCCTGCTTCCCATACAGGGAGTTTCTGAGAGTTAAACATGTAGTTGGAACAATTACTATTTCTCTGATGCCAAGAATATAAGTTTTCATTTTTTACATAATGTCTATGCTGTTGGTGCTGTTAAAAGGTGCTAAAGTCTTGCTTCTTCATAGGGCTGTCCTTCTGCTGAGAATAAGAAATTGTAATGTGATAACAGTACTTAAGATCCTCTTAAGACTAATATGATCACTCTTGCTATCTTGTTACCGAGTATAAAGCTTTACTTGAGCCTGTTGTTCTGATCTTTGAATGATTATGGATTTATTTACAAAGAGTTGTGCATCTTAATGCAGTATTATTGTGTAAGCTAAATATTTCTTATAAAAGCAGTAAGAGTATTTAGTCTGTTGCCATTTCAGAAAGCAACAACCTTATACATGGGCTTTTGACAAAAATTTCCTCCTATGTTAACTGCTGCAGCTGTTCCTATGTAATTGGAGACCTTAGACAAGTTCACAATAAGAACATGAAGTCAGAAATAAGAAAATAAAGTCTGAAGTAGCTTTTCCTGTTATACAAAAGATGTAATTTATGCTATTAGATGCTCGTGTAGCTGGTGTGTATTGAGAAGACCTGCAAAAAATTTAAGACCAGGATTTATGAGCATGTTGTTGTGTCTTTTGGCTTTTCCCGGTTAGGGGTCGCTGCAGCTGAACTCCGGTCCGCTAATGATTTGCCGTAGATTTTTACGTGCCGAGTTGCCAACCCTGATGTACAACCTTCAACGAAGGTATGCCCATTCACGCATGTCTCCACACAGAAGACGCTCTAGCTGAGAATCGAACAGGACAACGTCTTACTGTGAGGCAACAACACTACCGCAGCACAACCACTGCAGTGGGATAGAATAAAGTAAGTCTGAAAGCTCTGTTGCACAACTTTTATTTAAGTTACTTATTTATTTACGTATTTTTGAAATGCACAAGTTGGATTACACTTTTCTTGAAACTGCTGTTTTGGAAAGTATTAGAATTATTGATGAGGGAATTTAAGATGTTAAAACTACTTTATTATAATGTGAAATTTGGTTGTAAAATTTAATACTTTAAAACCTATGGATTTAAATAATGATTGCTATATGAAAAGCTTGATTTAACTGCTTAATAGGTCACACGTTTTTATTAACTATAATTAATTCTATAAAATGTTTTACTTGTTGTTTTTCATACTCTGTAGCCAAGGTGTCTATATCATTTTGTTTTTTAAGATAGATTTTTTTTTCTACATACAAGAAAGTTCAGTTAGACAACACAGAGTCAAATTTAAGACTTTTGGTACAGTTGAAGACTGAACAGGCAACCCTTTTCTCCGTTGGCTAAGGGAGAACAGTGCATTGTTAAAAATAAATATGTACATGATATAACTACTTTTATAGTTAAGAAGGACCTGTGGGGAAAAAAAACTATATCCTGAGAAGGAAACATTCTGAAAAAGTGCTGGGATAGAGTTCTGTCTTTCTTAAACTTTCCAAATAGATCATCCAAGAGAGTACCCTCAAAAGAGTTGTAACATTTGGGGTTCTAAGAAGGCAGCATGTGAGATAAATTAACAAAGAAAATGGGAACATCTGGGTAGATAGGTGTAAGAACGTCTGTGAAAACAAGCTAGTTTATATAGAAGGCAAAGCCAGGCTGGTGGTCTTGCTCTGGGGCTACTTCACATTCTTGGTGTCAGCTTCTGCCTCCATGCACTTCATCATTTATCTGTTGTCAATAATGCTGAAGCTATCCAGTACTTCAGCATCTGTTTTACAGCCGAGTGCTCCTCCAGGCGTCTTCATCAGTTAACCCCTACTGCTCCTCTAGGCGTCAAATATGGATTGTTCATATTTGCATTAATAATTCCAAAACCATGTTACTTACAAGTTACCAGGATATTTTGTCTTGAGCCATATGTGATGGCAAACACAACTCTATTGATATTTGACCTCTTTCAATGAGAGTTTTCTAGAACTCTAAGGTGAAAACTTAGTTTTTAAAGGCTTAAGCCACGCCCACTAGGGGTTAAAGGTGCACACTCAAAAGAGCTGCTCCGGAGTGAATGAGATTAATGTTTCACATTTCAGCACAGTGTAGGAATTTGTTATTCCGAGGTTTGATATTTTAAGTTTACAGACATTTAATCTGTATATTGTTGAGTGCGTTGTTTTCATTATGTTACTGTTCTCATTTTCAGCTTATCTGCATAAAAATAAATGCAGTGAGGAACATGATGTTTTGTCCCTTAAACAGCATGTGGATATAGTACCATGATAGGTGCATGCATCAGGTAGCATGGATGCTGGCTAACTTGGTTGTGCTGGTTTCAGTCATATGACAATAGAACTTGACCTACTCAATTTCTCTGTCCTGCTCTAGCATTTATCCATTTTTAGAATGGTTCCAAAATAAAAATTTTGATTTGCTCACTCTTAGTGGAAATTTGTTGTTGAAAACTCTTTCTGTTATCTTAGGACTCCTTGATTGTAGGATGCCTCAGAGGTAACTCTTAGGTTCTTTACTTTTCTCTTTAGCATCTGTTCTTTGTTTCTTTCTGATCTTCCAGTAATTTGATGACCTGGTAATGATTAAATATGCTTGCTTACTTACTCACTAAGGTTAAAAAATAAGCCAGACCAGCTTTGTTTTTAAATACAGTTGGTTTTCTGTGAAGCACCTGGTAGCTTATTTTGTCAATTGTAAAGCAAAGCTCTTAGGTACCCATAGCAAATCCAATAAACTCCAGCTTGCTAAGGTATTATGTAGCCTTAATGATATGCCCATTAAAACTTTATGGTGATTTTGGTATAGCGACGTATGGTTTGACTCTTTCTTTTTATTTAACTGACAGGTACCATGAGCAAGGATCAAAGTCAACTTCTTCTTCCATTAGAATACCAAGATCTTATTTTGGCTCAGCCTTAAGACCAGAAATACAATGAGAAAAGAGTTATAATCTCAAAGCTGCAGACTTTACTGTTAGACTGGAATATCATCTCCCTTTCAAGTATGTCAGAACAGGGCCTGTCAATTCATTCTGCTAGCATAATCAGGAATCATCACTGCAATACTTGATCCACTCACCTGGCTAATGGTCACTGGTCATATAAAGGAAGATCTCACAATCATCATGCTAATGTTCAAATTGATTGATGCAGGACATGGCCACTCCACAATAGCAGATTCTCTGGACTCACACTGGACAGATATTAAACATCATATATCCTTTATTTCAGTGCAGGTGGGGCTGCCAACCTCAGGTGTACCAAGCTTAGTCTTACACTAGGTAAAATAGCTTTCTCATTCTATTGACCTGAAAAATGTGACAGCTTTTCCATGAAGATACTCAGAATTTTACCAGGCTCCATGGGCTCAGTGTGAAGCTTCCACTTTTTCTTAAGAGGACAATGTGAATGTGTGGAATGACTGCTAGACTATGATCCAGAAGTACCATTATTATTTATCTGCAATCGGAATTAGTCGACTTTCACTATAGTACTCCCGTTATATGGCCTGAACGGCTTTTCATTTTCTTGTGGTTGTACCATCTTTATCCCTGTCTATTTCTGCTAATTCTCATGTTATTTTTTTTTCAAATGTTATTTGACAAATAGACTGTTTATGCAGTTATTTAATATTGTCTATATATTCTTGAATCAATTAGTATATAATGGACTAATAATGCACTGAATGATTACACCTGATTTTTAAATATGAATTATGATTATCAATATACCACTCATTTATGAAACTTGTATAAGACTATCCTATGGTACCCCCCCCCCCTGTGTTTTTTTGTTTCATATTTTGTACTTTCATTTTTGTAGCTGCACTAAAGCACTGGATCATGGCTGAATAGGATATCTTTGGATCAGTCCACTTAACAATGTAATAAATACTAAACAAAATATTAAGGTAGTATTAAAGTTATAAACAAGACAAATGACAAGAATGTTTCAAATGCAGTTCATAATTTACTTCACAAAGATCATCCGAGAAGTGAAAATCAAACCAAATAGTAGTTTCAAGGAATCCCAACAATAACCAAAAATGCAGAACAAAAATAGATTCCAAGAATCAAGTGATACAGTCCAATTGGTGTAAAAACAGGTTTAATGTACCACACTAAAAAAACAGGTTGAGCGCTTTCTTCTACTAACCATAGATTTCATCAGAACACTCATCATGATTTTCGAATCCTTATATACCTTATACTTTCCCGCCCTTGGCAATTAATTATTCATTTAATCAATTAACATTGAAGTTCTAAAAAATACTTTGTATAAATAAATATTTTATAAAAATCAATATGCTTACATAATAAATATATTACTAAAACATAATACTAAAACATAATTGATACATAAACTTCCTGTTCGGATGAATAGTTCATTTGATTACAGTTTATGTATCAATTATGCTCAGTGACCGATCATAGATGGTAGGGGTTCAATCACATATGCTTGCGCCAAATATATTGACCATATACTTAAGCCACTATTACAACAGGAATTGCAAATTTGCCGAGATTCCTGGAATTTCTTAGAGAATATTGATAAGTTGGAATATGATGATAGTGACATCTTTATCACAACTGATGTGAAAGACTTATATACAGTTATCCCACAAGATCTAGGACTAGAATGGATCAGGGAATTTTTGCTCCTTAAAAAAGTAGATGATAGAACCATATACTTGTTGGAAGTATTATTAGAAATTTTTTTGGTGAACAACTTTATGATTTTTGAAGGGTGTATATATCTCCAAAATACCGGAGTGGCGATGGGGTCACCATGCGGTGGAAGCTTTGCAAACTGCATTATGGCCCACTGGGAAAAATCACTACTGTTCAAAAATCACATATTCCAAGAGAATGTCAAATGGTACACTAGGTACCAAGATGACATGTTTCTAATTTGGAAAGGATGCAAGGAGGTTATAGAGCCTTTCATACTCGACATTACTGAAATGACTAATTTTTTAGAATTTACTTACTCTATAGGACTGGATAATATAAACTACTTAGACATAAACATAGCTAAGGATAGAACATATAAGAGATATAAAACCATAATCCATAGAAAACCAACACATTCCAATGCCTTCTTGCATTTTACCAGCAGTCATCCTTTTCACCAGAAGAGAGCAGTTGTGAAAGGACAGGTAGTAAGGGCAGCAAGAATGGTGTCTGATGAAAGCGATTATGTTAAGGAATGTGAAGTACTTAAATCTATGTTTATTAAAAGGGGATATCCAGAGAGACTTGTTAAAAATATTATAAATGAAGTCAGTGCAAAAAGAATTACAGGGCATTTCAAACCACTTTTACAGAATGGGATATGCTCATGGGTTGGAAGAAAACTCCGAACACAACAATTATGTGCTAGTAGAGAGCGTAAGCCACGATGTGAGACTTAATTTCTTATGTACATATTCTTTAGATTGTACAACTATACGTGAGATACTTAATAAGAATTAGGCTTTAATAGTCGAGGATCATGGCCTAAGTAAAGTTTTGGGAAATAGGCCACACATAACTTATAGAAGAGGCCAAAATTTAAAATCATTATTAGAGAGAAAAACTAAGCACAATAAAAACTGCGGAATGTATAAATGTGGAACATGCCAACAATGTAAATACATAAAAATTGTCAATAAAGTAACCATAAGAGATACAATGTATTACGTAAATGGTGAATACAATTGTGAAACAAAAGGTGTTATATACGCAGCATGTTGTGAGTTTTGTCCTGCATGTTATATAGGCAAAACAGAGAAAAAAATTAAACATCGAATATATGAATATATATATTGTATTAATAGAAAAGATGCAACAAATGCTCTAGCTAAGCACATTTTGGAGTCTCCAAACCATAAATTTTATTTTACAATACTTCAACAACAGAAAAATGATTTAAGAGGTGGTCCATGGCAAATAAAGCTTGAAGTTAATGAGATCATGTGGAAGATTAGAACAACAGCCTATGTTTTACCAGTGTTGAACAAGTATGTGTCTATAAAAAGCATTCTTAAGCTAATTGCATTACGTAGGTGAAATATAGTAGGTGGGGTAAACTTATTGAATGGCATGAATATGGAAATAGAGGGAACCATGATTTAAGCTAATATATTATTATATTATATATAAATCAGAGTAGTGCATATAGATGCTTATCTGAATAGTAGGGTAGGTTTAGTTTGTTATGTTTGTTATAAATTTATTTTTATTTTTAATTCTTAGGAAATGTATGGGCGCAATGGAAATGTATTTTAAAAATACTGAATACATAAAAACCTAAGAGGTTAAAATGTTATGATATTTAAATATTAAACATAATAAATTCTTAGTGAATATAGATTTGTTTACACATAAAATGGGCATCTGCAATATTAATCTTAATTAAAATTAGTTTGTGAAAGTAAAGTTATTTGTGGTAACATAAAGTTAAATTGATATGTTTAAAAATGAACTTTGTATAGTAATGTATATAAATGTACCCATGCATTTATGTATTCTTAGATTTGGGTATGTTTTTTTGTAAAAGGCTTTTTAAATGCATTTTTTAACATGAGTGATTGACTATGTAATTGAATAATTGAATTCGGAGCCTAATATAAAAGCGTTGTAAATTTAATGCTTTTTGTCTGAAGAAGGGGAGGCATTGACTTCTCCAAAAGCGCTTATTAAATCTGTTTTCATTTTACCTTATTTTGCTCAGATTATTTCAGTTTTATACTTGCTGATTTTTCGTGTAAATATGTGCCTACTTATCCAGTTATCAAAACTAGTGGTAGGATGATGACTTTTCTTCTTATTGGTCTTTACTCCTAATCCTTTAGGTGACTGATATGGTCCTCTGACATGTGAATGCTCTCACACAAATGCCCATCATGGTTACCAACACAGTCTTAGGATTACCAACCTGATGTATCCCAGCTTTGGCATCCAGCATCATGCAAGCCTCTATATGCTGAAGGCCAGTCTTCCAGCTGGAACCCCCCCCCTCCCAAGATGTGCAAGCTATTGTAAGTATGTCCCCTCCATCCCTCTCCCACATAGTTCTCATAAAAATAATAATAATTATAATACTCATTTGTTAACCATGTTGGCCCATTTGGCAAACAGTCCCTTCTCAGGCAGCAGTGTCTGGTTAAGTGACTTGCACAAGGTCACACAGTAGGCAAGTGAGGGCTGAGGGAATCAAACCCTGTACCACAGGAACCTCAGCTCACATCCTTAACCCTCTGGGCCAGCTGCCAAAGTAGGCAGTGTTCCAGCACATGAGCCATTATTCAGTCTTGGGTTGACTGGGAAGTATTCATGGTTTAAATTTATTGCCCCAGAGGTGGGAGGAGATGCCAGTGGAATACTTTACTGCTGAACATCACAATAAAAATAAAAGAAAAAAATTGATTTAAAGCATATAGCCTGAAACATAAATGTAAGCCATGCTAAAATAGTCATTTTAGCAAACCATGTGACGTGCTCAGCATTAGACTATAAGTCATGATATTACACACCTAGAGACATTAAGTCTTCAAGCTGAATGAGATTTACTTATTTATATAGTGCACAACAGGAGCAATATGACTTTTTATGAAAGGTGTCATTTTAATGGGCAATAACAACGTGTACTGGGCATGCTAGAAGAAAATGAAGGTTACACAAGTGCTCTGTGGGGAGGAAATAATGCATAATTATAACCTGTAGTACTTATAAATACTCATATAGTTACTCAGTGGCAAGTTGTAGTCTGTTATCAATGATACTCTTGTATCATATGTACATGTTAGGCATCATGCCAGTCCTGTTGTTATAACCTGCTCAGTGGGGGGGGGGGTATATATAATTCAGCACATGAACAGTTTTCAAGAAATATTTCCCTATAAGGCACTTTATCATCAACATTTCTTGTTTCTAAGTAAAAAAGAAATATAAAAAAATGATTGTGAAATTTTTAGCATACCAAGCAAGACAAAGCTTTCCCCTTATAAGCCTGTGTGTGATGATGTATAAATTTAGATGCAAGTTTTAGCAGAAAAGCCCACATATTTTGAATCATTGCTGATGTACTAATAGAAACCACATCAGCAGAGTTTCTAATGATCAACAAATTGCATTTCAAGCTGGTGTATTAAATGAGTTGCAATCTCATGCATTTCACATGTTGAGGAAGCCCTATGCTTTACATGGCCTTAATGAAACAACCCGTTTGTGTAGTGAACGTTTTTCAGTGCAATTCAAAACAGCTTTTTTATCAGGGGATAATGAGCCAGTGATTCAGAAATGTCACCACCAGTGGTAATCCCTTTGTACTACGGGTAGTAGCCGTTTCTGATTCAGAGACAGCACTACTGCAGTGTCTTAACTCAAAGAGGTGCAGCACTACAGGGGGGCTGTCTCTCTGGTCTACTAAAAATGCTAGTGATGCATGCCAGGGCCAGGATTAATTAGCAATGTGCTGTCGCCTGGAAAAGCCTGCGTGATAAGAGCTTTGCACAGCTTAGTGATTCATAGAACTCCTCAGCTGTGAAATCCTTTCAGCCAGCTGAAGCAATTAAATTGGATAAATATTTTGTTTACCAATTACTTTCAATAGGTGAGACAACATTACTGGGAAGTGCCACTGAGTTCAGAAGCCGGGTGGTGTGTGTGTGTTTGTGTGTGTGTGTGTGTGTGTGTGTGGCTGCATGTCTGAGTATATGTAAAGGTATTAATATTATCTGGTGTGTGTGTGTGTGTGTGTGTGTGTGTGTGTGTGTGTGTGTGTGTGTGTGTGTGTGTGTGTGTGTGTGTGTGTGTGTGTGTGTGTGTGTGTGTGCGTGCGCTCACCTGCCTGGGCGGTTGCAGTAGGGGTGTTAGTTTGGGAATAGGTATGGTAGGTGTGTATGTGTGGGTGGGTGGGTGAGTGAGTTTGTGCATGAGTGAGATAATTTGGGGGTTTTGATGTTCAAAGTGCATGCGGGGGGATAGGCTACCATACCTCTCAACTCCCTCTAGATTAATGATCAGTGGAGGAAGCAAGGCAAGGAAAGACACTAGACACAAGGGAAACATTTTAAATAATACTGAACTCTCTGCAAAAGTTAATGCAACAACAAAATGTGCAGTAAAAAGCTATAAAAAAAGAATGAAGATGTATGAAACTCTGTCTGGCATTATTGATTGATTGTAAGGGTTCATGGCTTTTGAGGCTATGCTCAAAACATTAAGCAAAGGCTGTGTTGGTGGTGGTGGGGGGGGTTCTCTGGACAACACCTGAGGATCTTTCCACATATTACTCATACACTTAAAACATTAGAAGAGCAATATGTCTTGCATCTGCATGCATATAATAATAATGCCGACAATCTAATATCTGGCATTCTCAACTGACTGTAATCATTTGTGATTTACCTGTTCTGAAAAGTCAGGTAAGAGGTATGGCTGTATGTATTTGGATGGGGGGTGAATCTGCAGGACAAAGAATGAGGATGATGCCTGTTTTAAGGTAATGCTTTGGTCACCAGTGATGACTTCTGCAAGAGCAGCTGATGAGAGCCTGTTAATAATTGTGGTTATTCCTCAATGCAGCTAATGTGTCTGAATCACTGTTTCCGCATTCATGCTAATAGGCACATTCTGCTGCAGCCTTCCCACTTGTGCCTGGGCTAATTTTTGAATCCTGGCTTGAGGCTTGTTTTATTGCATTCTGTTAATTGCGGGGCTGAACCTTTGAAATTCTAATCTGTAATAAAAAAAAAGATAAAACTGATATGTTGAATTTAAAATGACACGTCAGACAAGTAAACAAGTATTTTTACTCTAGACCAGATTTTAAATACAAGTAGATAAACGTTGTATTTGTCAAGGAGATATTAATAGCAGTGAGTCTATAACACATTGAAGCTTTCATAAATATTTATAACAAATTTTACATTTTCATAATGTGTATCAAATTAACAAATTTAAACTTCATAAGATACCTCTGATGGTCATATTCTGAAATACCAACAGTCAGAGTCTCATGTGACTGCATTATTAAAACTAATATGTTTACAAAGTTCAGAATATCATATGCTGTTCATTGCTTCTAGTCTTGGAAGTATTTTTCAGTGTGCAATGAATTACTGTTTGCATTCATATATTAAAATAAAAGAAATGATTTTAATCCCAAAATAGGATAGGTTAATAGCTTGCACTATTCTTTACAATTCAAAGGGCTCACATTGCCCCTAACATTTTCAATGTCTGTTTTTATAAATCTGGCACAGAGAATAACAGAAAAGTGAGATTTTTAGCCTCATGCTTGTGATTTCTACACCGTTACTAAAATGAACATTTCCAGGACACGTACTCATCTCCTAATCGTGGACGCTCCACCCTCGTGTAGAGGGATGACAGCGGCTGTCCTTAATTCAGCTGGGACAAAGGCGGTGCTCAGGCTTTGTTTGGACAGGGTGCCTAATGGAACTGAGAGCTCATGCCTGAGTTCATGTAGGATACATCCAGGGATGTTATTTGGTCCAATGGAGACTGTATTCTTTGCCTTTGAGAGGGCATTAACAACCTGCTCCCGGGTGATGTGGGGAGGGGGGCAGGGGCTGGGGATGTCCTAGTTTACTGATGGGGGACAAGGGGTGAAGTTTTCACTGAACCTGTTAGCCAGCAAGTTGGCTTTATCTATGGCATTTGTGTATGTGGTGTTCTTGACCACCAGTTCAGAGCAGATTTGGGTGTTGCCTTTGAGATTGTGGACAATGTGAAGAAGATCTTATGATTGTCCTTAGTAGATGTGGCCAATGTGGACTTGAACTTAGCCTTAGAGAATTTCACCAGTGAACTGGACATTAGTTTTAGTTTCAACTGAAGGGACAGTGGTTGTGAAGCTGCTTTTACCTGCTCTGCGGAGATTATAGTCAGCTTTGGAAAAGTCTTTTTAGCATGACAGGGGTGGTCATGGAGATGGTGACTTCAAAAGTGATCGCTTTATGATCGGATCTTGAGGATGACACTGTAGGGGTGCTACAGTGGCTACTCATGTTGGTTACGACAAGGATCATAAAACAATTATGAAAACAATTGTGAAACAAGAAACAGTTATTAAAAAATAAAACAATTATTTCAGTTGACATGCCTAAAATCCTCCTTTGTCAATTGGCTTTTGCTATATCATCTCTGGAAATTATCTACAGCCATTTTGTAATTAAATTTAACCCAATCTCAGGTCAATAAATGTGACTCTCTGTCATATACACACACACACATATATATATATATATATATATATATATATATATATATATATGGATTAACTTTATAATCTCAAAATACTTAAATATTGAATTTCAGTGCTATAAAGCTGAAACACCAAAAAACTCGAAACCCAAAACCGCGACTGTTAAAGCACACACAAGCACAACTACACCTACCTCAGCAGAACAACACACACACATACACACACAAACATACTTACTACAAGCAGTGGGGCAAGCCTACTCTGCACCCCCGATGTGGGGGCTGAGCCCCGCACACCCATCCTACTTATATATACTAACTCCGAGGTCGCACTAAACAGCAACACACACAAAACCCACCAACATACATTCCACACCCCCCCTTGCACAAGCACACATAACACAAATAAAACACCACCATTCTCAACACTGACACACACGCACTCTCACCTACGTACCCTAACCCACACCTCATAGACACACAAACACTCCCCAAAACCCTTAAAAACACCACACTTACCTAACGCGCTGTTGGTACCACAGGTTCTACATTACCAGGTTTGATATTCTGCAGTTTTGCGCATCTGCAGATTCAGCACTTTGCTCTCGAGATACTGAAAATTCGACATTTCAGTATTTTGAGATTCCAAAGTGTTTCCATACATATACACACACACACATATATATATATATATATATATATATATATATATATATATATATATATATATATATATATATATATATATATATATATATATATATGATTATAGTCTGAAACATCGAATGCGCATAAGAGTGCATGGTTTTTCAGGCTATAAATAATATGAGTGAACATGGTTCTCAATGGAGCATTTTCTATCAGCATCTTGTATGGGATCGTGGTACATTGAGGTAAGGGAATTTGCCCTTACCCTGCTGTTGTGCAGTCTTGGAGTTGGTATATATAATTAGCAGTACATATGTGGGGGGTACCACAGGGCTTGTCCCCAGCAAAAAAAAAAAAAAAATAGTTTCATTTTTGTTTTTTTCGATTACCTTAGATTTAATCTAAAATAATCATTATTCTGAGGTTCAGCATTTTGAATGTTCGGTGTTTGTTTATACAGATATATATATATGGGATCCGTGCAGATGTTTGAGGTTTCACTTCTTCGAACCCACTTCAGCAAGTCCACTTGTTCAAAGTAGTGAAACTTTGAACATTGACTTTGGCAGTCCCACTACAGCACGGAATGGGAATATTCCCTTTTCCCCGCTGTATTGCAACTTCGGAGTTGGTATATTTAAGTAGGGGGGGGTGCAGGGGGCTTGCCCCCATGCAAAAACATGTTTTAGTGTTTTTTTTTTTTTTTTGGGTCGCCTGGGGAACTAGACTTCAGTGAAAGTGCACTTTCGTTGAAGTGAACTTTCTCTGAAGTGTGGTTCTGCTGCTTTATTTCGAAGAAGTGTTCTTTCAACATAGAGCGGTAGACCCTTATATATATATATATATATATATATATATATATATATATATATATATATATATATATATATATATATGTGTGTGTATATATATATATATATATATATATATATATATATATATATATATATATGGATTCCTATTAACTGATTAACTGACTGAATTTTCAGAAACTCAAAATTCATACGGTCAGGACCTTATGATCGAGTTTCCGAAAACTTGAAAGTTTTGAATGGAGAGCACGGTCTTGTGGAGGAACGGGAAATTTACCCTTTTCGTCACAGAAGTTCAATTCTTGGAGTTGCATATTTAATTTGCAGGGGTTGCAAAAATGTAAAAAAAAGGTTATATTTTTGCTTTGTTTTGGATGTTCGAGTTTTCGGAAACTCAATCATATGGTCCCAGCCATATGAATTTTGAGTTTCTGAAAACGTGATCATCTGATAGGGCTCTCTGTCTCTCTCTCTCTCTCTATATATATATATATATATATATATATATATATATATATATATAGATATAGATAGATATATAGATAGATATATGGGTCTACTTTAAATAAGAGAAACCCCCACATACCTGAAAACAACATGACTGTGATGAAAACATTGAATCATCAGTTGATTCCACACATCACCAAGAATTTATCGAGAGAAAGGAAACAGTTGGCCAACAGTCGGAAGTTTGCTCTTTCTCCACTGTAGTGCGATCTTGGAATTGGTAAATTTAGTTGGGGGGGGGGTTCAAATTGCATCAGTGTGACTGTTGGCCAACTGCTTTCTTTCCCTTGGTAATTTCTCGGTGATGTGTGGAATCAGTTAACTGACAATTCAGTGTTTTCGTGTCAGTCATGTCATTTCGGATATGTGGGTTTTCGTTTATTTGAAGTAGACCCATATATATATTTATATATATGTGTGTGTGTGTGTGTGTATACACACACACACACACACACACACACACACACACACACACACACACACACACACACACACACACACACACATTTTATATATGTGCGTGTATATATATTTATTTATTATCCATAACCAACACAAAGTTATTCAAATCAGCATTAAAGGAATACCTCAAAAATCATTGGACTGCCACTGTACTCAGCCACCATAAAAATATACTCATTTTATCCCCTTCTAGCTATCATGCTATTCTACTTTACTTACCCACTCTCCTGTAGTTCCGCAAAAATATTTTTTCTACTATCAACCTCCTGTATCTTTTCAAATCTTACTTTCCTATATTAAATTCATATCCATATCTAGCCCTTCTTCCCTTTATTTCTTACTTCCATCCACCTCTCTTTCTTTATAGCTTTTCCAAACCTCCTCCGACTTACCTGCATGCATTTTTCAAATCTGACTTTTTTACTATATGTTATAAGCCTTCATTTAAAACTTCTACTTAATCTGATTGTATTGCTAAGACTGTAAATAGCTGTTTTATATCACTGCTGTGATTGTAATGTAATTACTGTAAATAGCTTGGTTATATCTTTTTATTGATTACTTTATTTGTTACACCTTACTATATAATCTTTATACTTGAATGCTATATTTTGTACTTTATTGGAGCTTTTCTCTCCGGGTCTCTGCTGAAAAAGGGTTGTGTGTTCAGCCAGACTAACCTGGTCAACAAATTAAAAAAAAAAAAAAAAAAATATATATATATATATATATATATATATTTATTTTAACAATATTGCTCAGCAACGAAAATTTACATCTATTAATTGACAAGAATTCAACTTGTGGTATATTATACAGTATTTTACAATCAACTTGTATTAGATTACACTGTATTGGTCAGGAAAGAATCAGTTTGTTTTTGTGGATATTTGCAGACATAGAAGTTTTGGGATAGAATATATAGACTAAGTATAGGGTATTAGTGGGGCAAAAGAGAGTAGAAGTAGTAAAGATGCCCGGGAAATAAGAGGGACGAGGGGTAAGCCATAATAGACTCTCCAGCTGACACAAGCATCTTCCAGAAGGGCTTTACGGAAACGGATACCTGGTGTCAGATCCATGGCCTCAAGCTAAATGCCAAAAAGTGCATAGTCATCCCCTTTGGGAAAAACAGACTGCCCACAAACTACCACATAGGAGGTAATCCACTAAGTACCGAAGAAGTAATTAGGGATCTGGGGACCCAAGTAGATAGTAGCCTCTCCTTTGACAATCACATTGCCAAAGTGGTTAGAAAAACCTTCTATATAGCTCACCTAATTACAAAAGGGTTCACATCTAGATCAAGAGAGGTCATTGTGCCTCTCTACTCATCGCTCGTCAGGCTCATAATTGAGTACAATGCCCCATTTGGGATATACCTTACCCGACACCTGCAGCAACTGGAGAGACCTCAAAAACACCTCACCAAGAGGATTGTGGGCCTCAAACTGATGCCCTATGCAGCTCGACTAAAGAAGCTCCAACTCTACTCAGTTGCTTACTGCCTGCTCAGAGGTGACCTCTGCCTGACATTCAAGGCCATGTCTAACCCGGAACTGTTGGACATGCTCCACCTCAAGAAAACCAGTTCCGTTAGAACTACATACTCCACGGATTTAAACCTTAGCACAACAATAAACAGGACATGCTGGAGGGATAGATTCATATCCCAAATGCCTCCCGCGCTCTGGAATAGAATCCCAGTCCATGTTAGACAGAGCCCCTCGCTGACCCTCTTCAAGAGAAATCTTGATGAGTGGATGGGTAATCGTAAATTTACTCCGGGGATCACTTCTATGGCCCTGCTGGACAGAGGCTCAGGAATCTAGTCTAAAAGGGAGGCAAAAGCCAACATTCTGGCTAGGCTTATAAATGCCCTAGGGCATATAGCCTAGTACCTACCTATGAACCTATTAAATGAGTTGGAATCTCATGTATTTCACACTTGAAGGGTAGGGAAGCCCTGTGCACTCTGTATGGCCTCCCCAAATTAAGTCTTTTGTGTAGCAAATTATTTGTATAGGACACTATTGATAGTGCATATTATAACTTTGCACTATTTTTTTTTTGGGGGGGGGGAGAATGACAATTGTTTCATTGTTCTAAAGTGCTGAAATTACTGTAATATTTATTGATCCATAGCAACTAGAAATTTAACTTGAACAATTTTTATTAAATGACATTGAAAAAACACATATACAGATTTAAATTTAGAAGCTAGAGTCTAAAAGATTGTGAAGCTTCAATAAATGTTTACAATTAATTTTACATTGTTGTTATACTTATCAAATTGTTAAGCTTAAACTTCATCAGATATTTCTATTGATCAAAGATTAAACTAATATCTACAGCAAGTGTCTTGTGTGTCTGTTATTAAAAGTCACCATATTTCAAAATGATCTTATGGTATGCTATTTTTTAGTTCCTGTCTTCATATCCTTATGTAGTAAGCACATTTCTGTTTCTACTATAAATCCAAAAACAAAAGAAGAACCAGCACAGGCAACCACGGACGTCACAAGACACCACTGTAATCTTTAAAACTGCAAAATTTATTGTGCACTGATGAGAACGGTAAGGGCTTTCACTATAGCTTCATCAGACCTAGGATTAGGGAGCATTTATATGCCATTAGGGTTGATTCATCAACCAATGCTTTAGCCAAACATGTCAAAATCAATGGCACTGAACATCAGTTTAAGGTTATGGAAATTATTAAGCCAATTATACATGGAGGAGATATTAGGAACGGGACTGAAAAGACGGAGATGGGATGGATTATGAGACTAAAGGCGGATTGTGGGAAGGGACCAGTATTAAAAGCAAGGGGATGTAAGGTTAGGCGGTAGCAACAGCATGTCTCCCCACCCCACCTTTTATATGTATTTTTATTTGTATATATTTTTTATATGCATTATTTTTTATATGTAACTTTTAAATGTATCTTTATATGATGCATACAAATTTTTATTTTTTGTATGAGCCGTTTCAGGCTTCCATTTGCAATTCATCATTTAAATGATGTTACTATAAATGTTCTTATATTTTTAGATGCCTTAATAGTGTTGTAACATCATCAATCTGTTTTAATTACAGCTAATTGAGTCCAATTGATTGATTGCTCTTATATAAAAGCAGACCATTTTCTTCTGTTTGTAAAGGTCTGATGAAACTATAGTGAAAGCACTTACCATTCTTAGTGCACAATAAATTTTGCAGTTTTAAAGATTACAGTGGCGCCTTGTGAAGTCCGTGTTTGCCTGTGCTGGTGGTTCTTTTGTTATTGGATTTACAACAACAGCGACAAGGCATTTACTTCATTTGTTGCAGCTTTCATTGTTTTACTTTAACGTTTCTGTTTCAGTTTATATATTAAAATAAACAAGTGCCTTTAATATCCCAAAATATTTTATTTTCAGTCATTCTTATGTCATATCTTCAGATATTCCACAAAACAATATTTCTAAGCAGTCAAATATGTACTCAAAACAACTACATCATTTCATATGCCTTAAATCTAGAATATTTATAGGTTGTCTTTTCATAATTCCTTTTTAACCTTGTTTGGAGAACAGGAAATGTGCCATTACCAAATTTTAAATTTAGACGAGGAAATATGTCATCATTACACCAAGAATGAAACACATTGTATAATTTCCAGTAACACTTGCAGAGTTCACCCCCCACCCCCAAATATTTTTCTATACCTATTTTTGTGATTCTTACACATATAACAACCAATAACAAAACAAGTTGCATACTACTAAGGTAAAACTCCTGGGCAGATAAAATTTAATTAATCCTTGTTACGTCTATAACTGTTCTAAAATGAACAGGACATATGCTTGTCTCCTAATCTGAGAAAGGATTTAAGTTACCAGAGACTGAAGGTAACTTCTTACATTACCCAGCATTTACTAATTGAACTGAATATTTGCAAACCTGTATAAACGAGTCTGGATGTGACTTTCAGATGAAAATAAGCATGTAGTGAGTGAAGAGAAAACATTGCCAGGTTTGACATTTATGGCGTTTAGAAGCAGCCTCATTTCCTGATCCTTTTCTTGTTCTGTTTTTACTTAACGTTTATGTATTAAAAATGTGGGAGCAGTCCATCTTATCTAAGGACTACTCAGTGAGGTACAACCATCAGTTACCTCTTGTCAAGGCTCTCAGTTATGAAGTATTGAATGAGTAATGAAGCTGTATAATCACATATAGGGGGAGCAGTCTTATCACATAGGGGAAGCAGTGTTATCATATAGTGGAAGCAGTCTTATATAGAGAGTTTAGACGTTTTCATTTTTTTGTTATTGTACAGTTTTGGAGTTAGGTGGGCTGTGTAGGATCTTGAAAGGGTGTGGGGATGATGTCCACCATATGGTGAGTGTAGAGGCAAAAATGCTTCATTTTGTCTAATTATTTCACAAGAATTAGTAAATCTAGTGGAACTATGGTAAAACATGATACATTGACATAAGGCTATGTTTATATTATTGTACCCGTTTTTGTTAAGTATAACGACTTAATGGTCTGATCTTTACAATATTTTCTTCTTAATAATTCTGTGCATATATTGAAGTGTTTAAATGCATGTAAGGTGCTTTCTAAGTTCAAGAAAAAAAAAATCACTCACCAGAAAGCCTCATGAAGATGTTTATATCAGATTACCACCGCACTATCCTAACTTGGGCCTGGATTCTTATATCCAGTTAGTAAATGTTCAGATTAGTTATTTCGTCCAATTAACTAGTGTATTGGCAGCATTTAATGCAAAGAAGTTTGAAAAAGTATCATGTTACTCTTTTTTAATTCATCTTTCTGGAATATGAGTATGACTTTGACTTGTGGACGTACCTCCTATGATCTGTCCTTACTTGGATGCCTAAAACAAGAATGAAGTCTTGCTGTCTGCAATGTGTCTTGTTCTGTCTTTAACGATTAAAGCCTTCATGCTGGAAAAGTTTTAACAAAATATTTGGAAACTTTAAATGATGTTTTAGGGCACTGAGGCTTGTTTTATTATACTAAATTATTTAGAGGTCTGAAGCTACTATAACATTAATCTGTTATATTATCAGTTAACATATTAACATTATCAGTTTTATCTGCTACATGCGGCAGAAGGAATTCACCTCTTTTTCTTTTCCTGAGCATATGTCAGATTTAAAATTATAGCACATCAGTAAAGTAATTTACTACTGCAGTCTATGGCTTATTCTGAAAGTGTGACAGTGCATCAAACATTTATAATGTCATTTAAGATTTCTGTGATGCTTATCAATTGGCTAAGACATTTTAATTTGATAAGATAGCTCTTTTGATTCCAGTCTGAAATGATATCAGCATTAACACTCTGGTGTGCCTGTATATTTGCCATTTGTGTGTTTACAAACTTCAAATGACTGTCTGCTACTCTACAATCAACAGCTTTTGCAAACTTACATGGCTTGTTAAAATGTTGAGTGAATTGCTATTTATATTCACAAATTTAAGTAGCAATGCTTGCATTATCTTGAGAGATTTCAAAGTCAGTATTGTTTTATGTCTTATAGTCAAGTGTGGTACAAAACATTGTGCCTGCCAGAGCTGCCTGTTATTTTATTTGTCATGAAGTAGGTTAATAAAATCTTGTTCCCTTTCATATTTTCTGTGGTTTGCCTGGGCCCACACTTGCCAGGTCAGTTATACCTAAAAACTGCTACTTGTGATAGCTAATCCTTCCTTTGAGGGCTATTATTAATAATGAATACTGGCCGAAGCACGATAGAATAGCAGCAAACATTTTACTAAAGGTACAGATTCCTCATTTCCCACATATGCAGTATTCACCTAGAGCACAGTTAAAACACGTAAGACCGGTATTTCAGGAATAAAAGATAATCCAGTTAATAGTAGCAGCATGCTACCTAATCTGTTTGTTTCAGCTTTCCTTGGAAACCAGAATGATGTGCTTTCTATAAAGCAATTCATCACCTATATTAACTCATGCTTTAAGTATTACGTTTGTTCTAACCCTCAAAAATATTTTCATCAATTGTATTATGTTATATCAGGAAGTAAGGCACCAAAGAAAGAACACTGTTATACTGAGATGCTTTTAAAGCAAAATAAACATGTGAAGTAAAGGAAGCGTGGGAAACATACTATTAAAAAGGCTATGTTCACATCTGGCAGCCACACCCATTGAAGGCACCAAAGAGTTTTGCTTTGTTGCACGCATCTGAGACTATTATATGAGAGCATCACATTCATGGCTTCATGTGCAGCTGATAAATGACAGTGTCTATCCGGCTGCATATGTGGCTACATTTATGGGAGCTGTACCTGTTGCATGTGAGGTGGAGGGTGAGTGAATGTTAAGGTCAAATTATCAGAAAAAGAGGTCAAATGGCAACTCAGGTCACATCCAATCAAAGAACCTGGGTTGAATGACTATATTCTCACTAAACCAATCTTGGATGCAAGGATATGAATGACATGTTGTAGGTATATGTGCACAAGGATATGAATGACATGTTGTAGTAGGTATATGTACACAAGGATATGAATGACATGTAGTAGGTATATGTACACAAGGATATGAATGACATGTTGTAGTACGGTATATGTACACAAGGATATGAATGACATGTAGTAGGTATATGTACACAAGGATATGAATGACATGTTGTAGGTATATGTGCACAAGGATATGAATGACATGTTGTAGTAGGTATATGTACACAAGGATATGAATGACATGTAGTAGGTATATGTACACAAGGATATGAATGACATGTAGTAGGTATATGTACACAAGGATATGAATGACATGTAGTAGGTATATGTACACAAGGATATGAATGACATGTTGTAGTAGGTATATGTATGCAAGGATATGAATGACATGTTGTAGTAGGTATATGTACACAAGGATATGAATGACATGTAGTAGGTATATGTACACAAGGATATGAATGACATGTTGTTGTAGGTATATGTACACAAGGATATGAATGACATGTAGTAGGTATATGTACACAAGGATATGAATGACATGTTGTAGTAGGTATATGTACACAAGGATATGAATGACATGTTGTAGTAGGTATATGTACACAATGATATGAATGACATGTAGTAGGTATATGTACACAAGGATATGAATGACATGTTGTAGTAGGTATACGTACACAAGGATATGAATGACATGTTGTAGTAGGTATATGTACACAAGGATATGAATGACATGTTGTAGTAGATATATGTACACAAGGATATGAATGACATGTTGTAGTATGTTATGTACACAAGGATATGAATGACATGTAGTAGGTATATGTACACAAGGATATGAATGACATGTAGTAGATATATGTACACAAGGATATGAATGACATGTTGTAGTAGGTACATGTACACAAGGATATGAATGTCATGTAGTAGGTATATGTACACAAGGATATGAATGACATGTTGTAGTAGGTATATGTACACAAGGATATGAATGACATGTTGTAGTAGGTACATGTACACAAGGATATGAATGACATGTTGTAGGTATATGTGCACAAGGATATGAATGACATGTTGTAGTATGTATATGTACACAAGGATATGAATGACATGTAGTAGGTATATGTACACAAGGATATGAATGACATGTTGTAGGTATATGTGCACAAGGATATGAATGACATGTTGTAGTATGTTATGTACACAAGGATATGAATGACATGTAGTAGGTATATGTACACAAGGATATGAATGACATGTTGTAGTAGGTACATGTACACAAGGATATGAATGTCATGTAGTAGGTATATGTACACAAGGATATGAATGACATGTAGTAGGTATATGTACACAAGGATATGAATGACATGTTGTAGGTATATGTGCACAAGGATATGAATGACATGTTGTAGTAGGTATATGTACACAAGGATATGAATGACGTAGTAGGTATATGTACACAAGGATATGAATGACATGTTGTAGTAGGTACATGTACACAAGGATATGAATGACATGTTGTAAGGTATATGTACACAAGGATATGAATGACATGTAGTAGGTATATGTACACAAGGATATGAATGACATGTTGTAGTAGGTATATGTACACAAGGATATGAATGACGTAGTAGGTATATGTACACAAGGATATGAATGACATGTTGTAGTAGGTATATGTACACAAGGATATGAATGACATGTTGTAGTAGGTATATGTACGCAAGGATATGAATGACATGTAGTAGGTATATGTACACAAGGATATGAATGACATGTTGTAGTAGGTATATGTACACAAGGATATGAATGACATGTTGTTGTAGGTATATGTACACAAGGATATGAATGACATGTTGTAGGTATATGTACACAAGGATATGAATGACATGTTGTAGTAGATATATGTACACAAGGATATGAATGACATGTTGTAGTAGGTATATGTACGCAAGGATATGAATGACATGTAGTAGGTATATGTACACAAGGATATGAATGACATGTTGTAGTAGGTATATGTACACAAGGATATGAATGACATGTAGTAGGTATATGTACACAAGGATATGAATGACATGTTGTAGGTATATGTGCACAAGGATATGAATGACATGTTGTAGTAGATATATGTACACAAGGATATGAATGACATGTTGTAGTAGGTATATGTACGCAAGGATATGAATGACATGTAGTAGGTATATGTACACAAGGATATGAATGACATGTTGTAGTAGGTATATGTACACAAGGATATGAATGACATGTAGTAGGTATATGTACACAAGGATATGAATGACATGTAGTAGGTATATGTACACAAGGATATGAATGACATGTTGTAGTAGGTATATGTATGCAAGGATATGAATGACATGTTGTAGTAGGTATATGTATGCAAGGATATGAATGACATGTAGTAGGTACATGTACACAAGGATATGAATGACATGTAGTAGGTATATGTACACAAGGATATGAATGACATGTAGTAGGTACATGTACACAAGGATATGAATGACATGTTGTAGTAAGTACATGTACACAAGGATATGAATGACATGTAGTAGGTATATGTACGCACAGAATAAAGTTCGAAACAAGTGAATAGAAAAATAAAAAAAGAAAGCTGGTATAATAAGAAAGGAGGCAACATGTCAGGATACAATGTTTAAATAAAGTGCAATGTTGAGTGTTAAAGATGTGTATATTTTTTAGTACAGCACAGATGAGCATTTTTATTTGTCATATATGTTTTTTTTCACATATGTGTTCTTATACTATATAACAAAAGTGTAGTATTGTGTTCTAAAGAGGTGCATTTTTACCACTGAACAAATTAACATTTCTAAGTGTTATATAATGTGTTTGTATACCTAAATGTGATATACATAAGCACACGTGAGTGATTGACTTATAGGCATACTTAGAAACTGTATGGTTGCAGGGTGTAATACAAAACTGTGCAGGTTGAATAAGCAGAATTAATGAATTTTCATAAGGTTATGTTTTATTCATGAGAAGGTTAATTGATTGAACATTCCCACTGGGTCTTGACTTTTTTAAAAATGTATTATATAGGGGGAGCTACACACATTTCTCTGTTCTGATGAAGTCTGCAGTTAGAAGATGAAAGCGCTTAATCTGTATGTAAAATAGTTTTAACACTCAGGGGGTCGTTTTTATTTGTTTTCTATTAAAAGTGATTTTTTGGAAAGTAAGCATTTGCAGTGAGCTACGGTCCTTTTTAGCGTATACTTGGTATATTGTTGGTTATTAGCTAATATATAAAGCAAACCTTCTGGTGGGGACTCATATCAATGATCCACAGAAGTACCCGTTAATTTGACTATTATGGTTGAGAAATGTATAGATCCCTATGGCAGCTGTTCATGATGAATACATGCAAGCATTACCATAGTAGCCATATGTGTGACTTGCATATTTATTTTCATCTTTTTTTGGCATGTGGTAGCTACTCCAATATAGTGTTCTAAAGAAAAGTGGCCTTTACATAATAATACATTTAATGGGCTCACCAAGTATACACAGTGAATGCAAAAAGTTGAAGGCTGACAAATGAGAGGTTTTATGGAAGAGGGCCTAGCTCTTTGTAGTACCATATGAGACACTTCATTACCTTCTCATCTAAATATAATTGCTACTGACATCACAAAATAAAAAATTCCTTATGGGCTAGGTTTGTGTTTACTGATATTCTCTTTGCAGAAGTTTTACTATATTTTATTTATTTTTATCTATTTATCTTTTGTTGACCAGATTAGCCACACGAGGCTAGCTACCTCTTTTTCAGGGCAGACCTGAGGTTGTAATTATACTATTAGGGTAAATTTGGCGAGAGCATTAGAGAACTTCCCGTACTCTTTGGAGCTGCTGGATGGCGCTGGAGAGCTTCTACAGCAGCAAGGAAGAGGTCTAAGTGAAGCAGCAATATGGAGGAGGAGAAAAAAGCTATGGAGCTTTTGGACATTAAAAATGAGAATTTGGAGAAAATTTGTTTGATGTGGAGCTTCAGAATGTAAACAAAGATTCCTGTGTGGTAGATTTTAGAAATGAGCAGTATTTCTTGAGAGAGATGGAAGTAAGCAAATCTGTTAAAATGGTGCAGATAACAGAAATGACATCAGGAGGGCCTGCTGATGAATATCTGTTAAAAAATAATCGAGCAGGATGATCCTGGTGACAGGTCTGCTGTTTCATGGGGAGAGATGGCAGATGATTTCTTTACAAGTGCTTAGGATGGTAATATGGCAGTAGAAAAAATCATGCAGCAGTGACAGAAAGTAAAAAAAGAAAGCAGCAACAAACTAAGAAAGTGTCTGGTTTTGGAGTAACTAAACATAGTGCAAGTAAAACTGTTTTAAAAAGAAGAGAAGATCAGCTGTGGGAATAAGAACAAAAAAATGAAACAGTAATAGACAAATATATACAGGGCAATTTTGTAACTGTTCTGGGTTTTAAAGCTCAAACTCTGGTCTTTTATACATATTGGGATATACGTTTTGTGACTTAACATTTGAAACTGAGGGACTGATGATGACATTTCTGCAACTGCATAACAAAAAGAAGGACATTTATGTATGGAGCAGTTATTTATTTATTTTTGGTAATAACTTGAATGCAAAAAATATTTCTTTGCAGGTTTAGAACTGCTGAAATGGAAGAAAGCAGCGTTAAAAATGCATACAGGGTTTGTGTGAAACTGTTGATAATGTTGTGAAACTTAGAGATGAGACAAAGCTGTGGAATGGAGGGGTGGAGGTTGAAAGCCGTTTTAAAATGTGAAAAAAAATGGTGAAATATTTGCCAAAGGTTATTTTTGTGGCAGGTTATAGATGGAAATTAAGATATGCTGGCCAACCTAAATCATATTTATTTTGTGGGGACCTTTCCTCATTTAATTAGATTGTGACAAGATGCAAGTCTTTGGAGAAAAAGTACATACAGCAAGGAGGTGTGTGCCTGAATGTAGGTTGTTTAAAAAAAAAAGGACACTTTTGGATGTATTGTCAAGAGTAAACAGTAAAAAATATACAGGAGAAAATGAGTAGAAGGACTGCATATAGGTAGAGAGGTCAGGTGAAAGGATTGATACTAATATATATTTTTTTAATTATCTGCGGTGGTGGTGCTGCGGTAGCGTTGTCGCCTCACAGTAAGATGCTGTCTGGTTCGATTCTCAGCTAACGTCTTCTGCGTGGAGACATGCATGAATGGGTGTACCTTCGTTGAAGGTTGTGTGTCAGGGCTGGCAACTCGGCACGTAAAAATCAACTGCCAATCATTTAGCGGACCAGAGTTCTGCTGTGGCGACCCCTAACCGGGAAAAGCCGAAAGACATATAGCCAATGAGAAATCTGATTCTTAGGATCAAGAATTATTTGTACATAAACCCAGGAAGAATATTTAATAGGAGTAAAAGTAAAACTAAGAAAAGAAAACTTTAAAAATACTTACTCTAAACTTAAAAAGAAGGCAAAACAACAATTTTGGAGTACTTTCAGTAAATGTAAATGGTGGTATTACACTATAAGAAGGATATGAATACCAGAATGGTGGGCTAAATGTGGCATATATGTTATTCTGTTAGAGGATATAAGATTCATTACAAAGAAAGAAAGATTGCAAACAGAAAATTGGGTGGAAATATAATGTAGAACTTAGGAAGTGAAAATTGGTCTAGAATTGTTGTAAAGAAAAGTAAAAATACTAGCCGTAATGTTGGTAAGGATGCGAAGGTTAACTATTGTGAAGATGAAATACAGAGAACTTGTTTATATGGTTATAGCATTATATGCATGTATTACTAGCAAGGAAAGGGAGACTCTTTTGCTTCACATATTAGACTACGTAGTGGATAACATGAAAAATATAATTGCAGGGGACTTAAATTGTGATTTAAGGGGAAAATGTAAAAAGAAAGGGAAATATGTCAAAAAATGCAGGAAGTAATAAAATGGGGTAAATTAGATGTGTGTGACAAAAGTCAATGGACTTTTAGAAGGGGCACTTGGATCTGAAACTGAATATTTTGTATTATGGATGGAGGTGATAAAGAAAGGGAATAAAATAAATGAAAAATTATGGGATGAAATTGGAGAGTGGGGAGTACTGCAGTTATGCAAGGATCACATAACCATGAAAGACTTTTAAAAACTGGTCTGAATGGTAGATTGAAATTAAAAGAAGTATAAAATGTTTTTTTTTTTTTTTCAATTGCAGGATGATGTAAGAAAGGAAGTGAAAGTCAACTATGGGAAATTGAATAAAAATGTATTAGAGAATTTAGAAAATAATTCAAGAGTGAATTATGATATGGAAAAAGAAATGTAAAAAAGAAATCAAGAAAAATACGGTATTACTTTTTTAGGTAGCAATATTTACTAGGGGAAAAGGGCGGATGTATCAACATATTTGGGTAAAACAGTAAAGGACGATATTAGTGTAATGAGGTAGATGAGATATGTAAAAAGAGAGGTAAAAAGAACACAAGCAAAATATTAGTATTGTAGTAAATCATGTGGGAAGTATGTATAAAAGTAAAAAGAAGGAAATAAGACAGAATGGAAAGAAAAACAAATTCCAGAATAAGTTAAAGAAAAATTTGAAAAAATAACTTACTATTAGTGAATTAGATGAAGTAGTTATGAAAGTAAATGTTGATCCAGTAAGAGGCCCATATGGTGGAGGGTATGGAATGTATAAGAAATTAATGGATTGACAGAGACTATTTTATAAATGCACTGAATGAATGGTTGAAGGAAGGTTGTTTATAGTGAGTTATGTAGTGGGATATTAAAATTTATATGGAAGAAAGATGAGAAGAATGAAACAATAATAAAAAAAAAACACAAATTATCACATTTTTATGAGAATAATACAGAGGAGAATAGAAGAGGAAGGATGAGAGATATTATAGAAGAAAGTATATATGGTATAAAAGGGAGACAATGGCAAGAATTGTTATTGGTTATGAAAGAACTTGTGGACTATACAAGTAAAAGGGAGGATGTGAAACTTATTGTAGATGATATTAGCAAGGCATTTGATACAGTAGGACATGATGCTTCGTGAGATGTTATGGAGAAGTATGGAATATGTAGTGGAATTTGGAGTGTGTGTATGTCAGCATATCGAAATGATAGAGTAAGTATATTAGTGAATGCATGGTTGAGTAAAGAAGTATGCATGGTGTGTTTTAAGCAAGTATGTCACGAGTGGAATATTGTTTGCATTGGTAATGAATGTGATAATGAGTGAAGTAGCTTATAAATGAAAGATGCTAGATATGTGATGCTAAATAATGTGGTGTTTTCAGTCATTTTGACATATGTAGACAGTATAGTTGCCGTTGCTAAGATCAAAATATGGTTGAGAGAAGTCATGGTTTGTCTGAATGGATGTTAAAGGAAATGTGAATGACCTTGAATAAAGATGAAAGTAAGTGTTTGGGTGATATGGTGAAGTTAGGGGTGTGTATTTTTCATTGAACGAAGAGTCTTTGTCATGAATAAAATTTGGAAAAAATAATGTAGTTATGATGCAATGGGAGGGTTTGATAAAAGAAATGTGTTTTCTGTAGAGGACATATACATTAGCATTCAGGAAAAAGGTTTATCTGGTGAATTTGGTCTTAATAGGAAAAATAGTATATATATCAACTATTTATATGATCCCACAAAAATATGAAAAAGAAATTGTGCAGTTGCTGATTTCTTTTACATGGGGGTCAAATTTAAACCTAATGAAAAGAGATGCATGAAGAAGAATGGGGATTGAGGTAACTTAATCCGATTGTTCATTCTGCTTCATTAAACCTGTGTAGAGTATTAAAGTGGTTGAAGGAATGTTTAATGTACAAAAAAGTCTGAGAGATGATGAGCTTAAGAAAATGTGAAAAAGAGGATTGATGTCAGAAGATCGAAAGTTCAAAACTCAAACTATTGAAAATATTTTTAATGCAGGGGCAAGCCCCTTGCACGCTTCTGCCCCCCCCCTGCTAGTTATATATACCAGATCCAAGATCGCACAACACTGGAGAAAGGACATATTCGATTTTCAATATTTTGAGTTTCAGATATTTTTATTTTCAGTCTTTTGAGCTTTCTATCTTATGAAGGGGATCCGAAAAAGATACTAACATGGAAAACAAAGTTGATGATATAGAGAAAGATAGAAGGATGTGGTATAATAATATGATGAAACATTATTATATAAATCCATGGGCAAATTTACCAGAAGTGATTAAAGTAAGGAAAAAAGTGGTGTACCAAAAGTGTCAGGATTTTCTATGGAGACTGATAATAAAAACTTATTGGTAAAGGGGAATATGCCATATAAAAAGAAACTTTAAAGAGTGTGTGCATTTTGTGGGGAGGAACAGACAATAGAGCATGTTTCTGAAATGTCAAAGAGTGGTGAAACTCTGGAAAGGTTTTTTGAATATTAATACCATAAACAATATACATATGAATCTAAATAGCCAACTACCATGTTCACTTGCACTCTATAGTAATCTAAGACACGGTACTATCTACAATGCAAAACCATGTAATAAAAATGTCTATGTATTGTGAACACTTGTAACTTAAGAATTCAACCTTTTTGTATCAAACAGAATATGTCAAATGTGGAGCTGTTCTCCACATGCCAGCACTAAAGGAATTTCTGTCCCATTTGGACTTTCCCTGTTAACAAAGACAAATAAATAAATACTGAGCCCCATAGAAATGGGTACTGCTGAACTAGTTCATGTGTGGATACATAATTTATGGCTATAGCCATTGTTTTATCTTCATTAAGTTTGTATCCCAAAACCAATTGAAACTGTCTCAAAATGCCCCGCAATACTGGTGTCTTTTTCTGGGTTTATCAAATTCAAAATCATTTCCTTTGCAAATAAAGCCAACTCTTCATGATTACCATACCAATTAAATTCTTGAATTTCTGAGTCCTCTTTTCCAAAGGTTCTAAATTTAAAGAAAAAAAAATCAAAGGGGAAAGAGGACACCTCTGCCTGGTTCCTCTTTTCAAACAATTTTAATTCTTAACTCAGTCCTTCATATACCCTCCTAATTAACCGTATAATTGTATCAGGGAATTCTTTCATTGCCTTACTCTTAAAATATATTACATACATACATTTTATATACTCTTTATTTTTAGGTACTAGTTTTTTTGGAGTGATTTTTATGTACACAATTTTAAGATAGTTTTGTTTTATATGGTTATAGGATTACACATTTCGCATTTTAGTGTGATTTTTGTTTTTTATTTAAAAATTTTTATACAGAAAATATTTTTTAAAATAAATAATCTGTTTGATACAAAAGGTTAAAGTATTCTATCTGGCCTGTAATAGTACACACTGTCAAGATGAAGTGCATTTAAAACTTCCAAACACTAGATGGCATTGGGATATTACTTTGCCTCGGAATAGTTGGGGATGCTCCCTCTTGAAACATCAAAGGAAGTGTTATCATTACTCATGGATGTGTGTATAAATGTTTTGTAACTCAACTGGTTTTATATACTGTTCTGATAGGGACAAAATTGCTTAATATATATGTAAGTTATTTGTCTTGTTTTTAATTGGTTCACCAAATAAAATCGTTGCTGCTTGTGATCTTCTGCCTTGGATCTATACAGTTCTTTCATCTCATTTTTATTTGAACCTAGGTCACACTTTTCAAGAGTTTTTGCTTTGATGAAATCTACAAACAAACTAAATGTATTTTCAGAGCATGCCATTTCCTGTTAAATTATAACAAAGACATAAAACTAAGCAGGTATTAAAAAATGAAGTTTAACCTTTCATACTGGAACAATTGACCCAAATTCATGCTAAAGTGCATGTTCCAGCCTGTCTTCCCATCTACGCTGATTCGTGTCTCTTTTACCCTTCTCTCTATTCCTTGCCCAGAATTGTGAAACATCTTATATATTTTCAGAAAACATTAAATTTTAGCCCTATGAAAAATTGCACTGGCTATCTTTAAATAAAGCTAAATTGTACACTCTTCTATTAAATTCATTAAATTATTCAGGCTGCTAGGGAGGCTGCTAGCTCTTATTCACTTCCCAAAATTTCCAAGTTTATTTTTCAATGAGCTGCTTGCCATTGTAGCTTGAAATTTTGCATTTCACTCAAAGAATGTTCAGATCTCTCAAGAATAATTGTTTGCACCTGCAAACAATTTATCTCCATGTAAACCGCTAACATCTCTGCAAATACATGAAGGAATCTCTGTAATTTCACTCAAAACAGAATGTACAACTGCCTTCAGCTGCAGATGTCTTGGCTTCCACTTAGAACACTTGCTAATGGAAGACAAAAAGCAAGCTAGTATCTTTGCAGATGCAAGTGACTTGGCTTTTTCATGGCTTTCATCATTTTGTCTTATTTTTCAAGCCTACTTGCTTACGAAAAACACTTGTTTGTAGATAAAGCATTAATCTAGACATATACCCTTATAAAAATAAGTGAAATTATCTTCATTCCACATGTAGCATAACCAGTGTAATTTTACACCTTGCTCCACCCCAGTAGCCGAAGATCACTACATATTAACTTAATCTTGTTATTCAGTAAAGGCTATATTTCTTACAAATTAAAAAAATATTTGTTTACTTAATATCTTTAATACATACAATATTCACTGAAGACCCTTCCACACACACATTTAAAATATCTCTGATACACACTATATAAGACTGCTTTACTATCTAACATGCAGTTTATATCATAAACGGTTTCCCCTTTTAGTGTCCTTGTAAACATTAATGACTTAAAGTGAGGTGTATGCATTACAGTCCCCCCACAAGTTTAACAAAGTCATCAAAAGTCCAATCTCTTTCTCAGCCATCTTTATCTAGCAAAGTCATATTTAACAAATATTATTGATGCTTTACAGTATCCCATGTATTTACTAATTTCAGTGTTCCTGTTCATCGCCCAACACCAAACTCAGGCTCAAATCCAAGGTATTTCGGGTTCTTCTAGTCAGCTCCTGTGACTTTTTTCCGTCTCACAACCATTTGCCTTTGGAACATTGGAAAAGCTTTCACTGGCAAAGTCTATGTATCAGCTTTGCCAGAAGAATGAGAGACATAATCTTCTTTTGTTAGATGTTTCACTTTTTGTTGGATAAATGTATTTATTTATTTTAGCCTATTCTGCATCCAAAAATGTATTTGATTCACCAGGAAAAGCATTCTAAAGACAGCTGGATACAGCAGCTTGAATCTCATATGTGCTTCTCAACACTTCCTAATTGCTTCAGTAAGTTTGCTTCTCTTCTGCCTGGTGTACAGTAAATAATTATTTTCTAGAAACACATTGCTGTCTCAAATTTTTAATACCTTTTACTTCTGCCATAGTTTTGTCAGGATTAACACTTTCTGCTGGTATGATTGTATCTTTACAAATATAGACCTTGGCTGTTGTATTGTGGACAAGTTTGGAGCATACATTTGCTATGTCCTTTCAGTTAACAGATCCTGTTGTGGAATATGAGTCCAGTTGTTTATTTGCGTTTTCATAAAATTAATTTATTCTGTTCCTTACAGTTTCTTGAACAGTAGAAAATCTCAGGCTCTGTCTTTTAACTCTACCAATTTTTGAACAGGTCTTCTTGAGAAGCTTCATACTCAGCCAGCCTTTTCTTCATTTCAGCCTCTTATTTTTGCAGTTTTATCAGTTCATCTGAATAGTTACATAAGGCATCCTCTATTTTTTCCTAGACTTATGTTATTTGAGTTGATATTTTTTCTTCAGAGTTGCATTTATTTTGATCACTTCTGAGTATATTTCATTTTTCCCCTCTAAATTACTGGATGGCATCTCTTGTACCAATGCTGAAGCTTGAACTGCTTTTTGCTGAAGGGTTGCAGTATTCCTCCTAACTACTGTTTCTGTATCACCTTTTCTGGTTTATTTTTTGACTCTCTAAATTTCTTCTTTATCAGCATACAAGTTGTGTTCTTAGTAGCCAGTAACTAAATATTATCTATTAATCAATATGCAGCCATCTTGGAAGCAACAGAACAAGGATTTGTTGAGAGATTTACATACTCATCTTTCCAATTTTAAGGTGATTCAAACTCTAGTTTCCAAGTCCACTGACTTTTGTCTGAGCAATAAGGCCACAGCCTCTTAAAAAAGAATGGCCCATTCGCATACCTGCAGTTGAACCCAGACTACTTGGATAAAAAGCAAGTATTCTAATCAGTAGACCTTGCGGGTCCCCAAAAGAACTCTCAGCCTTCTACACCAAAGGGTGAGTCTGCTGCCATTTGAGCCACTGACACTGCAATTCACATGATCTTGGGCCATCCTCAGGACAGCTAATTAAGTGTCTTCCCACTGCTCTTCCAAATGCATCCATATCCAACCTTCATCATTCACATTTAAACCCAAGTTAATCAACTTAGTGGAGTTTATTTGTATGAAATCAATCATTCTGTTTTCAGCTCAGTCTGTGCTTACCTTAATGATTATAAATAAATGGTCTACTGCACTCTTAGTACATGAGCAGTGTTGATACTTACACTGTACACCAGTTCAGATTCAAAAACAAAATTATATACCACCACGAAGGCTTTTATACAAAACAAAATTTTATTAGGTACTCTAGCACCTCAGCCAAAAGGCCTTTTAAGATTTGAAAAGAACATACAAAACCTCTCACTTAAATATAAGCATCAGTAAAAAAACAACTAATAATCCAAATAAATGTAGTGGTGCAACTAAATATGACCAATAAATACAGATATAGTGCACCAGTCAAAAGGACTTTCTTTAAAAAAAATACTTTATTAAAACAATAAAATCACAGTGATTAAGCACCTTTGTCCTGCTTACAAGTGGACTTCATCAGACTCATGAAGTGTAATAAAATGCTTAACTTTTATAACCAAACCAATTAAACCAGATGAATTAAAAGTTTTAAAGCAACTACAACCTGCTAAAATATTCACCATCATCAACTACATGTTAAAACAAAAATAAACACCATAAATGATAAATATGTATTTTTTGTTCAAAAATTATTTGATCTTAACTTTAAAATTGGTTGTAGGCAAATATTGTCAATCCGGGGGGGGGGGGGCATATCATTTTACCTGCCATTTAACTTCTCTTACTTCAAGGAAAGTTTTAAAATCACCATCCCTTAGGTTAACTTTAACCTGTTCTAAAAGCCTGAATTTAAAAGTAGAACATGTTAGCCTATTAACAAGATGTATATATAGGGCATTGATAATGTTTCTCTTACCAATTTGTCATAAATGCTCATAAATCCTACTTCTTAATGCCCTTTCAGTTTTGCCCACGAAAAACGCTGGGCAATCCATGCACTTAGCCAAATTGACAACCCTTTTGATGAACAGTTCCCTTTAGTAAATTTTATTTTAGATTGTACTTTGTTATCCAAGGTTAAGGACTCAAAAATATATTAAGCTTCAGGTTACAGAGCAAAACAAATGACTTCCAGTCGAGAATCCACAAGTACGTCTTTTATTAAGTTAAACACTATATACGTTACTGAAGGATCATAGATGAATGTATTTATTATAATTTTATTATAAATATGCTGCTGGTAGTCTGCTTGTTTCTTGTGACTAGGTCTGTATTTCTTATGCTTTTATACGTTATTTACGTTATATATGTTGTTTGAATTACAAAATGTAGGCTTCCTGAAAATTTTAGATTTAAAGTCTTTTCCAGTACTGTAAATCATAGTATCTAAAGAATTAATGTTTTCTGTATTATAATCATGAGTGAATTAAAAAAAATCTGATGAATTGTTTATGTAAGCCATAAAATTGTTGGTGTCATACTCAGACTCTTCCCATAAAATAAAAATGTTGCAAAGGAATCTAACATATAATTTTATGAACTTTTTAAATTTGATTTCTAGAACAACTTTATTCTCCCATTCTAACAACACCAAATTAGCACAAATGGGAGCACATAATGCTCCCATGGCTACTACTTTTATTTGTTTAAAATATTTCCCCTTGAAATAAATAAAATTATCTAAACTAAGCTCATAAGATCACTTATTAAGTTAATCTTGTCAATATCTAAAACACCGACCCTTACCATACTGTTATAAAAAAAATCCATGCCTTCCTCCTTGGGCATCAAAGAAAATAAATCTACTATATATGTAGTAAGGAATATAATATCCTTGGTCCACAACTCATTCTTTAATCTACCCAAAAAGTCCCAAGAATCAATTATGAGATGGTTAACTTGTTTGTATATCGGTTTCAACTACTTAGCAATAACAGTTTCTATAGGGTAAGTCTTTGAGCTATGACCAGCTACTACTGGCGTGAATGTTGATTTTTCAAAGTCTTTTGTGTATTTTAGGTATTCCAAAAATTGTGGCTGCCACTGGAAATTTAACTTTAAGAAAATTATGTGTCCAAGGATATCCTTTGGTCTAACAAATATTCTTCTAAGAATGAATCAATTCATCTGTAATTAACATTTATTTCTTTAATAGATACTGGTAAATAAGTATCACAGTCACTTAACATATTGTACATTGCCCTACAGTAATTTATAGAATCAAAATGTACTATCCCCTCTCTTTTCTGGGTTCATGATATGAATAGCTTGATCATTTCTCAATTTCCCAAACAATATTCTGTCTTCCTTGTTTAATTTGTTAAACAAGAATCTTCTGTTGTTAACTTCAACTTGGAAGTTGTAAATGTCATCAGTTAAAACCTTTTCTAGCAGAGCAAGAGTAGGGTACCTAAGGAGGTTAAAAATACTTTTTTTCTTTAGGTCCCTTGTATGACTAGTCAAATATAAATTATTGGTCTGTCCTTTTTTTTATATATAAAAAAGAGCTAAGTTCAACATCCTGAAATGCATTTTAGATTCAAGAATAATGTCAACTAAGTTCAAATTTTTTGAGTGGACAAATTTCAAACCTTTGAAAAAAAAGGAAAAGTCTTCCTCAGTAATTTGTTTTTGTTATAATTATAAATGTGAAAATCCTTGAAAGTATATACAATTTTGTTGGTATTCACTGTCTGTACTGGCTGGGTTTATTCTGCTTCCAATGATTGGTGTGGAGATGTACATAATTCCCTTGTCCTGAATCTAGATGTTTCACATAATACTTCCTGGGTCTCTCTGGAATCCGGTTGGGGAAAAAAAACTTCAAACTTTAAGAGGATGTTGATTTTAGAATATGGACCTCAGAATAATAAGAGTAAAAAAATTTTTTTTAATAAATAGAACATTCTTAGGAGTGATTCTGATATTTATCAACTTTTAGGCCCTTCTCCTTCTTTTGATTTTAAGACTGGGTTTAATCTTAAGCAGTGTTTTGAAGGTGACCTAATATGCAAGCTTTCTGAAATAGCTTATAAAACAAATACTTTTAAATGTGGTTCTTGTAAACATGGTATGCGTATTTTGGAAGTTAATTCCAAACTAAAATAACATTTACTAAAGGGAGCTGTTCATTGAAAGGGGTTGTCTGTTGGGCCACATGCATAGATTACCCAGCATTTTACGTGGTCACAACTAAAAGGGCATTAAGAAGTAGGATTTATGACTATTTATATCAAATTAGTAAGAGAAATGTTAATAATGCCCTATATAAACATCTTGTTAATAGCCCAATTTGTTAAATTTTTAAATTTGAGCTTTTAGAGCAGGTTAAAGCTAACCTAAGAGGTGGTGATTTTAAAACTTTGCTTGAAGTAAGAGAAGTTACATGGCAGGCAAAATTATATGCCAACCCTCGCCTGGGAATAACAACAGTATTTGCCTACAACCAATTTTAAAGTTAAGGTCAGATAATTTTTAGACAAAGAATATACTTATTTTTTTATTTTATGGTGTTTATTTTTGTTTTAATATATTTTTGTTTTAACATGGTTGCTGGTAAAGAATTTTTTAGCAGGATGTGCTTGCCTGAAAACTTTTAATTTATCTGGTTTAATTGGTTAATTAGTTTTGTTATAAATGGTGAGCATTTTATTAGACGTTGTGATGCTGATGAAATCCACTTGTATGCAGGACAAAAGCTCTTAATCACTGCGAGTTTATTATTTTAATAAAGTGTTTTTTTTTTAATGGAAGTCTTTTTGACTGGTGCGATATATCTGTGGCTATGAAAAAACAAGCAATTTAATCAATTAAATAATTAAACAATTAAAAAAGCTTCAGCCAATCACTATATAAAACTAATAACATTATATTAACCCCCCATGATGGAGAATCAAATCCATTGCTAAGCGACTCTCATTCGTTTTATTTTTAATGTCCCTCAGGTGCTCCTGCAGTCTAATTTTAAAAGCCCTTTTGCTTTCCCCTATGTAAAAAAGGTTGCAAGAGCAACTTAATGCATAAATAATACCCTCAGTATTGCAACTAAAAACATCCCTAGGTGTATATACAATATTACTGATTCTATTAAAAGATCTAACAATGTGCTTGCACACAGAACAATTTCGGGAAGGTGTAGTATCAACATTACAAAGCTCCATCCCTAATTTTACTTCAGGTATAGAATAGTAACTGTGAACAATCATATCTTTTAAGCGTTGCTCCCTCTTGTAGGAATGAAATGGTTTATTAGGTAAAAACTTAACTAAATCTTTATTTTGTAACAAAAAACTCCAATAGAACTTAATATCAAAAAACATTTCTGAAAGAATATTATATAATGTAACAAAATATATCCTATTTTCAATACTCATTTCTTTATCCCTCATTAACCGACAACCTCCATTATTTTAATTTATTCCCGTATGCTGGTCATACAATATTAATCGATTTAAGGCTTCCAAAATGTCCTGTACTTCATAACCTCTTTCTTTAAATAAAGCACAGGTTCTTAAAGGTTCTTTTCCCTACACCCATTCATTATCACAAAACCTATGAATACATAATAACTTCCCATAAGGCAATGCTTTCATCAAATGTAGTAGATGGCAACTTTTTCCATCCAAAAAATGGTTGCCATTCTCAAAGTTTCTATGCATTTTGGTTCTAATTCCATCACCCACTACATCCAATTTCCTTTTTCCACACTGTATACCATCAAACTGTAACCTAAAAACATTTTGTTGCAATTCTTGCAAAAAAAGTTATTAACTAATAATTAACCACCATAACAAAGAAAAATCATATCATCAATAAACCTAAAATATTTAACTACATATTTTCTATAGAACTCCAAATTGTAGAGATATTTAATTTCAAAGAAATCCATAAAAAGGTTGGCATACATGTGGGCAAAAGGAGCCCCCATTCCTTCCATTTTATCTGATGATATATCTTGATATTAAATTAAAAAAAATTTGGTTAAACAAAAATACACTAATTCTGTGATATAACTAGACAAAGGGCTCTCACCCAAAAAATAATTTAAGGCCTCTATACCCAAACAGTGTTGAATACTGGTATAAAGACTTTTGACATCCACACTCAACCAATATTTTCCTTCTGTCCATTCAACTGTTTTAATTTTTTCCAAAAAATCAAAACTATTACATATATAAGAATTTAACTTAACCACTGATGTTAATAAATATTTATGTAACAAAAGTCCCATATTAATCAAGAAGTAATTACTCGCTGAGACAATGGGGGCATCCTGGTGGAGAAATCAAACTCCTTTGTACCTTAGGAAAACAGTAAAAGGTTGCCAGTGTGCAACACCTTACTGAAAACTTCTTGTCCACATCATTTTTAGATAGATAACCCAACCTATAGCCCCTTTGTATCAAATCTTTAAACTCTAATACAGCTTTCTCATACTCTACCAGTGTAACTACTTCACAAACATTTAAATCTTTCAAATTATCATAACACATTTTTTCATGCTGGGTATGGTGCATGACTACTGTTATATTGCCCTTATCAGATGGCTTAAACACTAAATCATTTCGCTGATTCAAACTTTTTAAAGCCAACTGTTCTGATGTAATAAGACTATAGCTCACTTTATCTTTGTTTTTTTACAAACTCATTATAAGCCATCTCTAAAGATATGTTCACCATAGCTGAGAAATTCTTTGCACCTTCATGCATAAAAGGAGGAATAAAATCTCTTTTATAAGTAATATCAGTGGTATCTAATAAACATTATGCATTACTGTTTATATTTTCCTCAACATGTAGTCCAGGTAATGCAGTGGGTATGAATTTGAAGCCACAGTTGAAAAGAGAAAGTTCAACATCTCTTAATGCAACACCAGATGAATTCATTAGCAGTCCTTCATTATTATCACCAAATGAAGTCAGTAATAAAAGACAGAAAAGTCTCTAAATTAATACCATTTCTTAATTGTATCATATCCTTGATAGTGCCTCTCTCTCTCTGGATGTATCTATTTGTTCCCTTTTTCGAGATTAATTTCCATTTCAACATACACCCTGAAAACTATCTTTTAAATAAAGCAGTTGTTAAGCCAGAGTTAGAGATGGATAAGCCATCTCCTCCTCCTCCTATTCAGAAGAACTTGTAGCCTCTGATGAAACAAAAGAGACCCTATGTTGCCAGTTATCTCCTTCACTGTCAAAGCAGCACCCACACCCCTGGTGTGTCTTCTTATTGGTTCTGACCTGAAAGGCTGAACCACTATTATATTCATTAATGTCCCTTTTAAATTTTTTCATTTTACGTTCAATCAGATCTTTGGAGATGTCTTTAAGCTTATCATGCATGCCCCCTAAAATTTGTTCAAAATGAGAGAAAGTCAGTTCTGTAGAAAGAGAAAAACAAACAGAGGCAATTTCCTCTTTCAGTGTAGACTGCTTAATCAAGTCCCTTTCAATCAGAATGTTTATCCATTCTATAACACAGAGATGTGCAGCTGCTTGTCATGAGTATTTGTAGGATGAGAAGGCATAAAGGGACTTTAAAAACCCTTAAGTTCCTAGGTGAAATATCTAATTCTACATACTGTTAAAGGCTAGATAGATGAAATAGGAGACATTCTAACTTGTATACAGTACCTTGAACTTCTAAAGGGAGATGAACATCAGAACACTGTCCTACCATAGTGAAGTGGTTCACAATTCTCTGATTATGTCCATCCTCTAGAAGTCTTTCCCATGTTTTGGGTAAGTTTCCCCTCTGGAACCATTTCCATGATCAGTCACTTAATCTGCAGGTTGTGAAATATACTGCTCCATAGTTCTCTGTTTTATATCTACCCCTTCAGCTCTGAAAATCCATGGCAACTGGAAAGATGGATCACAGGCCGTATTATATACAAATAATGACCAAGCACCAAAAATATATACTACCGTGAAAGCCAGAATAAAAAACAAAATGCTATTAAACACTTTCTAGTGCCACAGCCAAAAGGCCTTTCAAGATTTGAAAAATGCTTACAAAACCTATCACTTAAATACTTTAAGTCTCTGTTTACCAAAAGAAAAACAATTACATAAATTCAGTGCTGCTGAGCAATTTCCCTATTACGTATGATAATAAATAAATGGTCTACTGCACTCTTAGTTCATGAGCAGTGCTGATGCAGTCTGTACCAGTTCAGATTCAAAAACAAGCTCTTTCTTCAAGTATTATTTATTTGTGGTCTATAATGTCTGTAAAGTTCTAATTAAATATCACTTCAGCAGACCTAGTCTACATATACTTCTAAGTTTTTAATTTATTAAATAGAATACGTTTTATTCCTTTGAAGTTTTATCATTAAACTTAAAACTAGCTTTTGCATATGACTGATACTTGTCCATATCCTATGATCTTCACGCAATTACAATAAGTATCATAATTAATCAGTCATGTAATTCCAAGGATTGCTTACTCATATTTTTACTACATCATATTCCAGTTCAGACCTGGTATTAACCTTTTTCATATGGTTAATACTTCACCATGTTTTATATTTGAACTGTTTCAAAATGTTTTGTAACTCTTCAGTCATTTATCTCACCACAGTTCAATTTGTATCTAAGATTAACAATTTCATGTCAAAACGTAACCTTTGCTATAATGTACGTGGGGAACATTTGGGCAAAAGTGAAAAACAAATCCCTGTTATATAGTGTATATATTCGGGACAAAAACATCACACATTTCAGTTCATGTTACAGTGACTGCATACATAAACAAAGGTTGTTTCCCAGTAAATCAGTTTAGCTTCCCATTCATCCTTTATTCCTGCAGCAGTATGCATGTCTCAGTCCAATCATGCCTTTTTCCTTTTGCTTATCTTGGAAGTCTGCTAAGCTCAGAGGCAGAGTCTTTTATCTTTCATTTCAATAGGATTTTCAAGTACTGTTGCATATCCAAAGAGCAGTTAACCCTTACTATATTGGCTGCCTATGGGCCTCCTTTCCACTTGTGCATGTTCAGGAAGATTACCATATGGCCCTCCAACATTCTCAGTGCACCAGATATCACGCTTCCTGTGTTTTTTCAAGCTCCAGCTCCAGTAACAGATATTTATTTTCCACCATGGCAGTGGTTCAAGTCCTCCAGGGATGCACCCAAAAAGGTGTGGCCTGACCCGGACTCCCTAAGGGATAAGTATTATCTCAAGACTGAAGACATGCACTTGTTAATCCCATACATAAGGGAAAGGGGAAGAGGACAAACCCATAAGTGTACTTTTTGTTGTGGAAAAACATATTGCATTTTCAGATTTTGGAAATAAATTCACAATTTTATTTAGTGAGATTGGCTGACTACGGTTGAGCATTCATCCAAGAAGACCTATTTCAGGCTCATTCCAGGGATAAAACAAAAACAGTATCATCCATACAAGATTTAATACTGAAGATTACAAAATATAAATGAGAATCCAAATAACACATTAAGAATGCAAAAACAAACAGAAAATTGCAGGAATAATTGCATAATGGGTAACAAAAAGTATACAAGTGATGCACTACAAGAAATATTTACCATGTCAGATTGAGATGAGCATGTAATGATACTTGACTCACACCTGTTGGTTTAATACACAATGGCATCCAGACCATATTTTTATATTATATTTCTGCTTATATATAGATTGTATGATTTATTTTCTGCATTTACTCTCTTATTCTGTATGTATGTCCCATGTCATGGCTGAAAGGGCCCTTGGACCAGTTCACTTGCCAGTTAACAAATGTGAAATAAATATTAACACAGTCTGCAGATGTTTAACATAAAAAAGTATAATTATCATCTAGTGTGTTAAAGCTATAATGAAAAGCATAAAAAAGTAGCCCGGACAGAACAGAATTGTGAGGTGGGGGATGAAATGATACAGCTTAGTGATTGTTGGAGTTAGCCCACTGGGAAGGCAATGTAATGGAGATATAAAAAGTATGTACTAGACAATTAGATTTTTAATAGCTTTATTAAATTAGGCACACATGCATTAACAGAAAAGAAAAGAAAACAAAGCATATTAACATGCCATATTTTTGCATTATACATTACACAGATGTTGTCTCTCTTTTTAACATTTATTCACACCAACATTACATAAGTTATTCTTTTCCTGACTTCCTTTAAACATCACTCCTCCTGAAGAGTATTCTGCATGTATTGTTCCCAAAAAAATCCATTTATTTTAAAATAATATGCTTCTTCTCTTATCTAAAGATCCCACTTTTGGTTCTTTTAGCTCCTTTAAAATATGCAGTACTTCAAATGCAGTAGATTTACCTTCTGACTTCCATTTTCTAGTAATTCTTTTTTTTTGGTGGCCAATAACATTAAGTTTAAAAAGGCTTTAATAAATTTATGCATTTCAGATCCTGTGCTCCAGTTCAAAAGAATAATTTCCTTAGTTATAGCCATGTGGTCTCCCAGCATTACTGACAGAGTACTTTGTAGAGAATTTTTAATATGTGCCAACTCATTACACTCCTGAAAAGCATATTCTTAGTTACCACGCACTTTTCCATCACACCTCCAGCATTTGATACCCACCGAAGGAAACATTCTCTGACATTCGTTTGGGATATAGAAATATCTATACAAACACTTCCCAGCAAAAGTCCTAAACCTTCTGGACTTTGTATACTTGCTAGCCATACACACACTCTGTCATTGCTCCTTTGTAAATTGCCTTTCCGGTCACTCTCTCCTTAGTCTTTCTTAACTTCCCTGAAGGATTATTGTAGTTATCATGCAGTATTGTATATGCACCACTAAATCTCTGTTTAACAGCAACCTCTGTTCTAGACTTGACTAAAAACTCCACCAGCACATTTCTTTCCCTTAGCACTTCCGTATCCCCTTTCCCATTACTCTGTCTATACTTTGATACCAATCCCTGATAGGGAAGGCAGTCTGTAATCTGAAAACAGTCTCTAAACTGCAATCCAAACATATGTTTTGCTTCACCCCCCCCCCCATTACCTTTCTCTCACCATTTATTATCTCCCAGTTCCTTGGTTCCTTACCAATGTTCTCCAGTAGATTGAAGCCCCATATTGCCTAGTTATATACCCCTACTTAGAATCATCCTATTGACAAAACCTCCTTTCTTTATTCCTATGTTGTCTTAGATCGTAGAACACTATGCAACTTTATGAGTATAATATAATGCATGGTTGTTGTTGTTTTCTCCTTAAAAGATCTACATCCCAAATACTCCGTGCATATTACTTGAACGTCCCCCTTGTTTCACTATCATCACTTTTCACTTTGATTTTATAACCTCCTGCTTGCATTATAGATATGAGCTATAACTGCAGAACTGTAAAGAATCCATTCAAACCAGGTAATCCTAAACTACCTTAAACTATGGGTATGATATTCTTCACCTATTTAATTCTTTCCTTCTTGCCCTCTCAAATTCCTTCAACTATTTATTAATTATTGTCCATAATTTCCCTCTGATTGATAAAACTATGCCTGACGTATATGTAAAGCTAAAGGGCTAAAAACATGTTCACTGCTCATATCTTACAATCCATATCCATAATCAAGAGCTTCTAGCTTCTCATATATTGTAATATATTTTGTTTAGTCTCATCCCATATACCCTTGACTGCCATACACACCTAAATACTACAGTTTCTTAAGACCCTTTAAACATAGGTATTGTTTAACCAGTTCATGTCTTATGCTGCAGGACAGTGAGGAATGTTTAAACTGCTTTAGTGGCTGATTTATGAACATTTTCTTTCAAGGCACTTAAGTGATCCCTGAGGTATTAAGTTATTGCATGCCTGTATGTTGTTTGGTGCTGTTTAGTCTATCTTTGAATCCTGTAAAAGTGTATTATATTTCTTATGGAAGGTAAGATGTATTTCCATTGTTTGAGACCTAAAACTGAGAAGATGATGTTACTGAAGTGATTGGTGGTGCAAGGGGTGCAGAAATTTGGGGTATTTTACAGCTGGGCAGTTTTAGCTCTTCTTCTATAGTAACATGCAGAACAATAATATTTATATATGGTTGTTTATAAATAAAAATCTGTGTATGTGT